>NC_046660.1:40468945-40478115 GCF_010883055.1 Belonocnema kinseyi | reverse complement strand
TCACTTTTGATTCTCATGATTTCGAAACAAACCGCGCATTTTGCGTCACCGATGGTGCTGTTCATAGCCGCAGGAAAGCGAATTACATCCGGTCATTACAAATATCCAGGAGTGCTTTGTATGAATTTATAGAAAAAGATGGCAGTTAGTGGTGGCAGTCAGCCTCTTTGCGGTGGAAGATGATTCATCTAAAACGTTTTGTACTGTTAGGAATTAGAATTGTGCGCTCTTCCTTGATGTTCTCTGCGTTTTTTCCATGCACATGCATTGTAAACATCATAAACATATCGGAAATAATACAATGAAAGGTAGTGTGAATATATTTATTTGAGCTAAACACTATAAAAAGATAAAAGTTCATTTTTCTGTAAAAGATCCTACTTCGCTCCACTAGGAATCGAACCAAAGAACTTTCGATTAGTGATGGGAGAAGTATCGATAAATATCAATACATATTGATACGCGACCGTATCGAAAAGTATTGATACGTTTTTCTCTTAACGATATTTATCGATATTTTCCTCGTCTGCTGCGTCATCACCGTTGTGTCTCTGTCTGCACGTGGCAACTCAAGCAAGCGATAAAGACAGAACCTAAAAGACCAAAGAGCGGGATTTGAGGCATGCGCAACTATTGCGCAGTTGATTCATTTTCAACTTCGAATTATTCAGACATTCAGTATCCACTGCCGTTTGGTTTTAGTGAGTGTATATTGTGTCGTTCATTGGGTACAGTGTAAAATGTAAATAATAAAAATGCAATGCAATTTTAGCAGTATAAAAATGGCAGGAAAAACTGACCTTAGGTACACTTTGTGTAAGCAAGTTTGCCAAGCCGCGAATTCGGGTCAGGTTTTCGGAATGAATAATAATTATTATCATTTTATTATTGCATTAAATAATCCCTAAAGGAAAACTATTTTCAAATACACTTATACAGAAAAAAGTACTTTCTTCGAAGATATTAGAAAAATAGAGCAGAAACTAACCGATTCCCATGCATTTGGTCCATTTAATTCTTCTTAGTATTCAACCAAGTGAAGTTAGCTGGTAATTGAAGTGAAAATAACTTATTGTATATGTAGACAGTCATGGCTAACCTAACATTTGGAAGTTACATTAACAAGTAAGAATTTTATTCTGAATGACTAGTACGCACAGTTAAATGAAAGAAAGTTGAAAGTTAGGTAAATATTATTCCAAATAGTTTCTTTATTAACAATTATTTAGTCTAATATCGCAAGGCGAATAATCAGGCTCATCATCAGGCCATGCACCAGAACAGCCGGATTTCGGAATGGCCGGAATGATGCGTTGACCAATCAGAAACGTTCCGTGGAAACAGTGTCATTCTCACGCCGAACTCAGCCGAAGTGTTCGAAATTTTTAAGTTCGCGCCAAAAGGCATTTCGTTAATTTCTAAAGTTGTTAAACACATGAACCGGAATGACCGGAACACCAATCATAGAGCACCTTTGACAAGAAGGCACTTTTTCGTCTTGCAGGAGGTGCTCTGTGATTGTTGTTCTGGTCATTCCGGGTTAAGGTCATAGGTCATTCCGGTTCATGTATTTGACAACTTTCGAAATGAACGGAACGCCTTTTGGCGCGAACTTAAAAATTTCGAATACTTCGGCTGAGTTTGGCTCAGTTCGGTGTGAGAATACCACTATTTCCGCGGAACGTTTCTGATTGGGCAACGCCTCATTCTGGCCATTCCGAGATAAGAATATTAGAGAACAACGCGATTTTGTGACATTTCCAACTTCATTTTCATTATATTAGGATAGCATTGTGAAACTTCTAATTTGTTACATCAGCTTCAGCAATATAAAGTATTTCCAAGTGATTACTTCAGCGTGCAGAAAACACATTTGCACGCTCAATATATATTTTCTTGCTTTAAAACTGCAATGAAAATTCCGAATCGTCTCGAAAATGTATTGAAAAATTCAAAAACTTTAAGTTTGAATGTAAAGAACTTCATATTTTGTCTTCGAAACTTGAAGATTCGGCATATAAGCAATCATGATTGTATCTTCGAAAGGTTAATTATTTAATAAAAAAACTGTAAAACACTAAATAATGTCTGAATCTATCTAATTATTACAATAGATAAATAATAATAAATATTTACTATTATAGAGTTTAAACATTATTTTATATTCTATAATGTCTAGAGGTGTTCCAATATACTGAAGATTTCAAAAAAATTAGAAAAAGATATTAATTTATTCATTACCTACCAACCAATTTTGATTATAACATCCACGGTTAAGACCATATTGTTTAAGGGCCTCATTTTTTAAAAATCGGAAAGCAAATGATTAACGCAGAATTTCGAGAGCAGCCTAATTAATGAATATTCTGATTTTGCGTATTATTACTGTTTTAAGATATTTGTTTTTTCCTCTTTCCAGTTATCGTATATGGATTTTTTCGGGGCTTAGCGAGATAACAATTTTTAAATAGTGTAACCTTCTGCAATTTGTAGAAGTTAAACTCTCGTGCGTACATGGCCAGTTTACCTTACGAAACTCAGATGATTTATGTTTATAGTAAATGTACATGTGTTCCAGCTTCAGAAGCTCAGAGGATAATATGACACGTAGATGTTTTAAACTGATTTTTTATATTATTTGAGTAATTATGAAACATATTTATTCAAGATATAAAATCAGGAAAAATTAGCAACCATTAAGTTTTTTTCAACAATTTTCTATATTTTTATAATTTTTTATTATTTCCAGTTGTTTTTATGGGTTTTACGGAGATTATTTTGGCTGAGATTATCTGGGGACTTAATCCATTTCAAATCAGACATGGCCCTACACTTGAAATTGCAAAATTGTTCGAGGACGAAATATGCTGATTTTTGGAGGCAATTAGGCAATACTTATTTTTCTGATTTGTAAACCAAATTTTTGCTAAAATTTAAGCGCATCTGAATGTTGTTCTTTTTTCAAAAAACCCGAATTTTTTCTTTTAACCCCTATCACTTTCGTTATCTTCTTTCAAAATCCGTCAGAAAATTGGAAAAAGGTTTAAAATTAACATAATGGCAGCGGTTTTTCTAGAAAAAATGCAAAATCGATTTTCCCAAAAAACGAATTTCAAATTTTTTAACTTGTACTTTGATAATGAAGATATCTTGTAAGTTTGATGCTTGCGATATTTTTCAAAGTTTACGAAAAAAATTCAAAAACTACATTTTGAGGGAATAAAAATTCTCCTGGCCTCAAAATCATTTTGCAGAAGGATTATACTGCTAAGATGCCTTTATTTTATTAGTGGAAACTTATAAAAATATTAAGAAAAACTAAATTTGTGGATTTTTTTCTCGTAAACTAAGGAAATTGTCGCAAAAGTAGAAGAGACATTTTTCGTATAATTTTTTTAGACGTGCAAACTCTTTTCTTAACATTTTTTCTTACAAAAAATTATGTTTGAAAATCATAAAAATAAGTATCGCCTAGTTGCTTCTAAAAACTAAATTTTTTCCCTCTAGAGATTCTTTGATTTTAGGCCTAGGGTCCAGCCTGATTTGGTCTGGGGTATCACGAAGTTCGAAGGCTTCATGGTATTTATTAGTCCCACTAGTACTTCAAAGATCATTCAAGTGATTTTTACAGGATATAATATCAGGGAACTTTAAAAAACTTTTAGCTTTTTTTTGACGGGTTTTTCATTCTTGAAAAATTAGTTATCATTGGGGATAGTTTTTAGATTTCTTAGTAGTGCGATTTTCTGACCATCACGAATGAGAAGTTCTCAGATTGAAAAGCCATTAAAAAATTAATAGATTTAACGAACTTTGGTTCTTGTAACAAGTTTTGTTGAATCTTCAGTCCTTGTCGGATTCCTAAGCCCTCCCACCATTATTCTGAAAATGAATAGAGATTTTTTCAGGATATAATATCATAGAAGAGTAACAAGTTTTAAGCTCAGTTTGAAATTTTTCTGATATATAATAAATCGTTTATCACTTTAAAAATGATTAGTTAATTTATAATCTGTAATTTCATAACTCTTACGTTCAGTTTCATAATTTTTAATCCATTAAAAAAACAATAGTTCGATTTTGCCATTTTTCCGATTTCTAAACTAGTATCATGTTCTTCAAATAAACAAAATGACAAGTGGGCAACCTTACGTATCTTAAGAATTTTATAATGAGTAATTTAAAGAAAAAAGGTTAATCGGTTGAGAATTTCAACCTGCACGTTAATCCTTCCGCGAAAATCCATTCCTGAACCACTGTGCGTAAGTAAGTAGGGAAAATTAGGACAAGTAAGAAGTGGTGTAGGCAAGTAGGGTAAATAAGTGGCGGGAAAGTAGGTGAAGTTTAGGAAGTAATGGCAGAGAATGTTTTAAAAATGAGAGAAAATGAGAAGGAAATAGGGGAATTGAGTGAAAATGAGGATGAACGTGTAAGATAATGTAGAAAACTCAAGTGGAGGGGAAGTAGGTGAAGCAGGAAAAATGAGTAGAGGGGAAGTAGAAAAAATTAGGAAAAATAAGAGGGAAGTAGGTGAAGCAGAGAAAACGAAGGGAGAGGAAGTGGAGACAATTAGGAAAAATAATATGGAAGTAGGAAGTGAAGGAAAACTGATAGAGGTAGTAGGGGGCGAAATTAGGGGTAATATGAGGAAGCAAGGGTAGAAAAAGTAGGGTAAATCTGGGGGAAGTAGAAAAGATGAGGTGAAATAAAGTATTTGAGGTAAGTAAAGTAGGTAAAGTAGGGATAGTAGGTGGAGTAGGGACAGTTAAGGGAGAAGAAGTAGGAGAAATTAGAGGAAATGTGAGGGAAGTAGGGGAAATTAGGATAAATGTAGAACGGAAAGTAGGAGAAATGAGTAGAGGGAAAGTAGGGGAAATTGGGGCTATAAGGGAATGTTAAAGTGGGGGAGCAGGGAAAACTAGTAAAATAAAGGAAGAGCAGGGTTACAATTGGAGAAGAGGGGAGCCGAAGTAGTGGAAATTAGGGAAAATGTGGGAAAGAAAACAATTTTTATACCTGAGATAACAGCTTCTGTCAATTAAACCTGTTTAATGTTTTAGCTTGGAATATTGAGTTTGCTATGATGTCATTATGGAAATGATTATTGAAACCTGTTGAATAGTATATTCAGCACAGTTGTCACCATTAGCTTCACGATTCAATCGATATTCATGTCCGTTATTTCCCTTATATAACTGATAATTCCTCTCTGATAATCCTATCATAATTCAGTTTTTACTAACATTGCAAAATGAGATCGAGTCTTTTTGTATTTTAACAGCGAACACTCTTTTGACTAAATTAACATAAAATCGGGAAGTGGCATAAACCTTACAGTTTCGGTCGGGAGCTTCCATCCATCCGTCGTTCTTTTTTCTAATGAAGGGAAGTAAGGAAGGTGAGGGGAAATGATGAATGGTGTAGGGATAGTGAGCAGTTATGATAGAAAATAAGGGGGGGGGGTAAAGAAATTAACCAGAAATGAGCAAAATAAATTAGGGCGCATGAGGAAATGTGGCAAATAATAGGAAATGCAGGAAGTGGAAGTAGGGAAGCCAGGGAAAAAATGTGGAGGTGAATAAGGAAAAATAAGAAAGGAGTAGGAAGTATTAGGGGAAATGGGTGAAGTAGGGCAAGCACATATCAATTATGGAAGCGCAATTATATTAGAAAAAGTAGACGAAATTAGGGGACATTAGGAAGGGGAAGTAGAAGAAATGAGAGAAAATTGTTCAAACAATAATGATTTTTTGTACAATTTTTATCATGTTGTTATGGATATTTAGTTTTCCAGATCGATTTTATTTAGATATGAAAATGATAATAAATAAGGCTATCCAATCCCATTAAAAGCTCAATGTTTTAACAAAAAGTATAGCTTCATTTTTTTATGGTGCATGTTGCTAATGAAAAGCTTTTAGATTGAATGTCACATATCAGCTTTCAATAGTCAGGAGCTTCGCCTTTTTAAGCTAAGAGCAGATAATAGCTTTTAATCTATATACTCCCAGTGTTCGAAAATGTTATAAGTGCACTCTTCAACTTTTAGAGCACTCCTATTTATAGAGCATGGCGATTTAATATAATAATAATATTTATTTTAAAAACCTTTCTATAATATTGCTGCTTTACTAAAGCTCATTTTGTCCTTTACATTATCCTATCTTCTCATAAATCTAATTAACATATCTATGCAGTTTGGTAAAAGATAGAAAATTTAAAACACATGAGAAATGTCTGATGCTAGTTCTCTGCTTTTCTTTCCCAGCACTCACTTCCCCTCTTGCATTTAACATAATTTTTAATTATTTCCCCTAAATCCTCTTACTTCCTTTACTTGTACTCTCTAATTTTATTCTACTTAATCTACCTTCCCTAAACTCATTCCCCATTATTTTCCTCAGTTCCAAATCCCTAATTTCCACTACTTTTCCCCTCCTTATAAACCCTTATTACCCTTACTTTATCAATCCCATATCATTTCTCTTAATCCACATGCCCCTTATCACCCCGACTTCACATAATCTCCCCCACTAATTTCCCCTGCTTAAACCAGATGTGCGAATAGATGTCTACAGTAAGATAATTGAAAGTAAGAATAGGACTACCTGGGAGGCGCTTATAAAGAACAAAGATATAGAGGGCGCCTGGAATAAGTTCCGGGATATTATTGTTAGATGTGCGATCGAAGTGTGTGGCCCCGTGGTTATAGGAAGAATGTCTGGTGATACATGGTGGAATGATGAAATTCAGGTTGCCCAAAAAGCAAAGAAAGAAACGTACAGGAGAACTTCAAACACTGCTGGTCTTAGCGACAAAGAAAGAAATAGACGTATAAATGATTACAGAAACAAAAAGGGGATACTCAAACAATGAAGCAAGGAAAGTGGAAATAAAATTACACCGGAAGAAGAGAAGAACATACAAGACGACTTTGAAAGAAGCAAGAAACTGCTTTATAAAAAATAAAGGTTAGTAAAACCACAAAATTTTTTCACATGAGACATAGTAATGGGGAAATGCTATATGATGCAAACGGGATAATAGACGCCTTCAGAGACTATTTGAGGGACAATTCGGAGATGCAGCCATAGGAAACCATAACTGCGATGTAGAACACGATGCGATAAAAATCTCAATTTAGAAAGTCTGTGTCACTGAGGTTAGGGATATAATTAAGAACTTGAAAATCGGCAAGGCTGCCAGGGTAATGGTAATAACGTTAAAATGCTTAAACACGGTGGCAAGTACATACCACATAGACTGTGCAAATTGATAAATTTATGGTTCGAGATGGGAGACGTCCCAGATGATTGGAAAAAAGCAATTATCGTCCCAATACGCAAAAGAAAGGGAGATAAAAGCGACTGCAATAATTACAGAGGGATCAGCTTATTAAGTATCGTAAGAAAAATACACTCAAAAATACTTATTTGTAGGGTAATGAAAATAACAAAAGAAAATATTTGGTAAGTCCAAAGTGAGTTTATTCCAGGAAGGTCATGCACAGATTAAATATTTAGCTTAAGGCAAATCACAGTTAAAAGTTTGAGAGTAGAAAAAAGTTTCCTGTGCATTTGTTGACCTAAAAAAAGCTTTTGACAAGGTAGATAGAAGTGAAGTTTGGGAAGTCCTGAGAGAGTACGGAGTCAATAGATGGCTCCTAAAAGCTATAAAAACAATATGTACTGGTAGAAAAGAGAGGGTAAGTGTAAATGGGAAATTACGTGACTGTTTCCATGTAATTCAAGAAGTTAGACGAGGATGCGTTATGTCTTCATGGTTATTTCTATTATTCGTGGAAAAGTGGTTAAGAATGGCATTTTTCGAAAAAAGTGTGGATCTCGAAATAGTAAGGGTACGTGGGTTAGCGGTTGCAGATGATAAGATTGTTATGGTAGAGTCAAAGCAAGACTTACAAAGAATGTTGAATAAACTGAATACAAGCATAAAGTGCATGGGCCTCAAAAGTAACATAAATAAAACAAAAACTATGGTGTTCGAAGGAAACAGTGAGAAAACAATATGCAACCTGGTATTAAGTGATGAGAGAATTGAACATAAGAGACATAAGAAGACACAGAAACATGAGTAACCTGTAAGAAATTGTAGAAACAATTATTAGTTAAAATTTTCTCCAATTTATCATTTGCAAGTTGCACATATGTTATTGTAAATACTCACCTTATGTTCTCAGCCATTAATTCCCCTCACTATCCTCACTACTCCTTTCTGGAAAGAAAGTACGACGGATGGACAGACGCATGGACAGAAAATATCTTTTTGGCATGAAAATTCAACAATTTGGATTAACTTTTTTTCTTTTTTCATTGATTAACGATACTTTTCGGATTAAAAATTCGACTCTTATATGGAGAATTCATCTTTTTGGTTCAAAAAATCAACTATTTTGTTGAAAAATGTTATCTCTGTTGATGATTCATCATTTTAGTTGTAGAATCCTTTCTTTTCAGTAAAAATAAAACTATTTTGTATTGGAGTTAATAAAAATAATTAATTGTTAAAAAATACATGCTTTTGGTTGGAAATTCATTTCTTTGGTTGAAAATCGATTTTTTTCTTCAAGTGAAAATTTGACTATTCTATGTTTTGGGTGAAATATTAATCTTCTTGTCCAAAAAATCATCTTTGTGGTTGAAGATCTTAGTTGGAAATTTATCTTTTTGTTAAAAATTAATTTGATTTTTTTCAATTAATTTCGATGGTTGAAAATTAATTTCTTTGAATTTAATTAAAATTCATGGTTGAAAATTGAACTATTTTGTTGAAAATCCTTTTTTTTAGTCCATTCATCATTTAGTTATGAAATCTTTTTTACCTTTGAAAATTAAAGAGTTTTTTTGAAAATTCTTTTTTTTATTTAAAATTAATTTTCTAAATTGACATTTTAAGTATTTCATGGTTTTGGTTGAAATTTTTATCTACTTAATTAAAAATTAATTTTTTCTGTGGTTAAAGATTAATGATTTTGCTTCCAATTTTCTTTCTGGATACGAATTTGTCATTTGTTATTCACTTCAGTAAAATAGATATATAATAGAAATATATATGTATATACGAGGGTGGATTGATAAGTTTCCGGCCTGACCAAGAGATGGCGCCACTAGGCCTACCTTGAGGTGGCGTTCTATAGTACCATCCTTAGATAG
>NC_046660.1:40431250-40468845 GCF_010883055.1 Belonocnema kinseyi | reverse complement strand
CTTGGAGGAGATTATGTTGAGAAATAAAAAAAAAAAAATTCTTAAAAACGTTGTTTTTCTTGGTCAGGCCGGAAACTTATCAATCCACCCTCGTATATATATGATAAAATTTTCATATTTTGATTTTATAATTCAACTGGTTTTAAAAGCAAATTCGTCATTTTTTCTTAGTTTCTTAGTTTAAAAATTCAATAATACTCGGATTAATGATCACATCAAATTCAAGCAGGCACATTTCAACACTTACAATGAGAATTACTTTTATTTAAATTGTCGACGTTCAGAAGAATTAGGGTAGAAATTTTTAGGGACGTAAGTAATTTGTGCCAATTACCGAAAACTTTTTCCTAAAGATTAGCTTTTTGGTTATAAATTTTATTATTGCTTGCAAATTTCACAATTTTCTCAAAAACGCGTATTTTTTTATTGGAAATTCAAGAGAAAATTCATCTGTTTTGTTAGAGTTTATCTTTTTGGGTTAAAAATTCAACTCTTTTTGTATAACATTAAACTATTGTTTGAAATTCATTTTTTTGCTGGTATGTCAACTGAAATTCTTTTTAGATGCGAAATTTTTTTTTAAATGTGTCTTGTTGACCTTGAAGTTCTTCTTTTTTAGTAAAAATATTGGATCAATTTTTTTTGCTGCTACTTATCTTTGTGTGAAGAAATTCATGTTTTTATCCTGAAAGTCATTTTTTTAAAATTAAATGCCACTTTTTGGTTAAAAATTATTATTCTCTGCTGGAGTATTTAACTATTTTCTTTGAAAGATTTTGTTGAATCAGTTGGTAAGAAAATAATCTTTTGTTTAAAGATTTATATTTTCAATTGAAATTCATCTCTTTAGTTGAAAGCTTAACTATTTCGTTTAAATTAATATTTTTTAATTGAAAATTTACCTACTTAGTTAAAAATTACCAGATTTGTAACTATATTCTTTTATTCATGAAATTTAAAAAATATGAATTAAAAACATGGTAAAAAATGAAAAAAACATGTTCACAACTTTATTTTTTCTTTAGAAATACTTATTCTGTATGTAAAAAAGAAACATTTTTCTAATTGCAGTTTTTGTCTATAATGAGTAGATTCCGAGATATTCAGCGTTCAAAAAATTTTTTTTTTATTTCAACAACTTTAAAACGGCTTAATAAAAAAATCCATCTTGTGCTTATTTCAAAAGAAAACACAAATACGCATCTATTTCATTTTTTTGTGTGGTTTTTAATCTACAAGTTCCTTTACAAATTAAACACGCTTTTTGATGCGCAAAAAAGTGCAAAAAAATTATTGTTCTTTTAGTATAAAAAACTCAATTTTCAATTATTTTTGCAAATCCAATTGCATTTGAAAGGTATAGGCTCAAAGTTCAAAACGAAGTTAGATTTTTTTAAATAAACGAATTTTCGGAAGAGATATTAACGTTTTTATTTCAAATAAATTCGGCTCAGGTGGGCAACACCCCCCCTCCCCCCACCATAAACTGATAACGCAGTTTATGGATGATCCCATATGAGAACCTTGGCATTTAGAGGACACTCCTGTGGGTGGTTTCGACCCGAGGATGGTTTGCGTACATAGCATCCGGATCTCCCAACAATTTCAAGAGCGTCGGCGCCGTTTTCATCTGACGCAGCCGCATCTGGATTCTGGACCATATAGCATGACGTGAACAGTGAACAAGCGTTGAAGCTATGACGATGTGGTGAAATTTACAGAAAGGCTCCAGATAGTGCGCGGCCTGGGCGGCGTTCTCTTCCAGAATCCGTCTCATCGAAACGGGATCACCTACTTGTTCTCAATTTCTACCCCCAGGCACTCCTATTCCTTAAAAAATTAGAAAAAAAGGTGCATCGATCCAAATTTCATTTTTTGCTTCAATTCCAATAGTGCGCAAATCGGGGAAAGCAACTGGTTACTGTTTCCGTTTATATTTACATCGTGAGCCACCCACTTCAGTTGAAGTATCTCTCGTGCGAGTGTGTGTCACGTATACAGAGACGACCACCTGTGAACTTTATGTACGTGCTTGTGTCGATAAGAATATTTACTTTCAAGAGCAGGACTGTGGAGCTTGAAGTATGAATTTTTTGGCTTTTGGCGAGGATGGCTCCAGATTGGGACATTTACGAGTCGCAGATAAGGCAAGTGGATTTAAGCGAGGGGTTAAGAATCGGATTAATTAATCTCGAGGGGAAATTAGGAGGAAATTGGAGTTTATTCTGACTGGGAGTTTCGAGGATTGAGGAGGAAATTTGTTCTTTTATCGGGAATTAATTTGCATTTGAATTGGCCATCAAAGTATACTCAATTGAAGTTTTGATAGTTTTAGAGGGAAGCTTTATTTTGCCAGCAAATAAGACCTTTGGAAGCTCTTTAAGTTCTACTGAAACTTTGTTCACAGAATTTATTATCTAACTTTAGAATATACTATTTCTGTTTCATTTTACATATTTTTTAGCATAAATTAGAAACCATTTAGAGGAGAATTTTTATACAATAGAGTTTTTGAGATTAAACAAAATTATAAAAGTGACTGTCGGCCTATAAAATTTAGCACGCCTAGCCTGAAATAATTTTTACTGAAAAGAGTTTGAATTTTAAGACTGAAATGAAAAAATTGTTGGAACCTTTTTCCAAACAAAATTTTACCATTTGTTTATCTAATTCTGAAGTATTTGAGGGTCCTTCAAAAAGTACGTCTTAATATCAGGAAAGGGGGATGGGGAGTTTAACACAGAATATGACTTCAAAATTAAAAATTTGTTTGTTGAAGATTCATCATTTTAGTTGAAAATTCGTTTTTTCGTGTTTTTTTTTAAATTCCTGTTTTGTTGTTCTCAAGAATGAAATTTTTTTATTTAAAACTTGAATTATTTCATTACTAAATAAAAATGGATTTTTTTAACTACAAATTTAATTGTTACATTTTAGTTCAAGAATGCACCTTCTTTGTTTTTAATTTCCACTAATTAGTTGAAAGGTGAACTGCTTTGTTGAACATTCATTTTATTGGTACAAGATTTTCCTTTTTTTAAAGAACATTTGTATGAAACTAAAGGTTTTAGTTTATATTTTGTGTAAAATTGATCGCTTTTATTTGAAAATTTAAGTAATAAATGTTGTAAATTCAACTACTTAGTTAAAGGATGAACTTGGTTGTTGAAAATTTATTTTATTAGTAGAAGATTGAACTATTTTATTGAAAATACATTTGTTTCTTTGCTGGAATATTATTTTTTTTAAGTTAAAATTTAAGTATTTCTTTTTTGGTTGAAAATTGATCATATTTAATTTAAAATTCAACTATTAATTTTTTTATCAAAAATTATTTTTGTTTTTGTGATTTCAACTTCTTAGTTGAAGGATAATATATTTTTTAACATTCTTTTAAATTATTGAAGATTGAAATATTTTGTTGAAAATTGTTCTTTGTTTGAAAATTAATTCTATTAACTAAGAATTCAAGTATTTATTAATTGGTTAAAAATTCCATTATTTCTTTTAAAAGTCATGTATTTTTATATAAACTTGCATTTTTTTTAAAGAAAATGAATCTTTATGATTTATAATTCAACTACTTGGTTAAATATTGATCAGTCTAAAAAACGCATGTCAATAGTTGAAAAATCTTTTTTTTTTTAAATTTAAATATTTCTTTGAAAATCTTTTTATTTTCTTAGATATTTCATTTTGGGTTGAAAATTGATCCTTTTTCGAATTCAAAATAAACCGTTTGCTTTGAAATAATTTTTTTGGTTTAAAATTCATATTGACGGGATGCAATTTTAACATTTTTGTTTAAAATCCACCTTTTTGGATTAAAAAAAACTATTTTGTTAAGAATTTAACCACTTTGTAGAAAAGTACTTTTTTGTTTAAAAGTTAATATTTGTAACTAAAAATTTAAGTATTCCTTTTTTGGTTAAAAATGGATAGTTTTTAGTTAAAAATGCAAACAAATTCCATCAGTTGAAGACTCATTTTTTTGGTTACAAATTTTAATATTTGGTAAAAAATTCTCTTTATTTTTTTTTTGATAAAAAATATATTATTTACTGAAAATTTAACGATTCCACTTTTGGTTAGAAATTGATTCTTTGTAGTTTCAAGTTAAACTATTTGCTTAAAAATTAACTTTAATATTTAAAATTTAACAGTTTCGCAAAAAATTCGTCTTTTTTTTTAAATTTGATTATTTCATTAGAAAATTAAACTGTTCCGTAGAGAATTCACTTTTTCGGGTTACAAATTCAACAGTTTTTAAATATTTCTTTTTTTTCAATAAAAAGCCTTTCTAGCTTGAAAACTCTTCTTTTTTTGTATACCTTTGATCACTTTTGTTTAAAAGTGTAACTATGTTTTTTAATTTAAATAAAAATCTGTGTTTAAATATAATATCAACTGTTGCATTTTTCATTGATAGTAATTAATCTTTTTCTATTGAAAATTTAGCTTCTTGGTTGTTATTATTGATCTTTTTGTTTTAAAAATTCAACGATTTTGATAAAAAATCATATTTCTTTTTTGAAAATTTTACTATTTCGTTGAAAAATTCTCTGTTTTTTGAAAAATTTGTCTCTCTGGTTGAAAAATTCATCTTATTTTATAGAAAAGTTTTTTTGTTAAATACCCATTCTTCTTAGTTAAAAAATTCTGCTGCCTTCTAAAAAATTCAGCTTTTCGAATTAAAGCTTTGAATACTTGTTTAAATTTTGTGTGGTTAAGGGTAATTAATTTTTTTTTAATTCGTCTATTCCGTTGAAAATTCATCTTTCAGATTGAAAATTCAACTATTTCGTTAAAAATGTTAAGTTTAATCTTAAAAATAAAAGGAAATCTTTTATCACAAAATAACACAAAATGAGGACTGAGACTTCAAAACATCCCAATTTGTACATGCAGATTGCGATGTTGTGCAAAAAAGAACACGAAAGAAGAAAAATCAAAACCTACATTTTGCGAATTCTAGCCTCTTCTAGGCTATTCAATTTTGCATATACTCACTGGCATGGAAAATCCAGGACAATAGAGTATCATGAAAAAAATATAGTCTCCTATAAAGAACCTTTTTTTCTATGTTTTCTGAACCTAGCTTTTTCTGTTTCATCCCAATGAAACTAATAATAAAATAACTATATTTTCTTCTTTCACACTATATAAATATTCAGTAAGTGATCTAATAGAATGAAAAGAAATTTTCCATCAATCTAATGAAGTTTGGAATTATTTAAATACCTCTTGATTACTTATAATAGAAAAAAAAACTATCAGATCAATGATAAACCTTTTATAATCAATTAAAAATCTTATTTTTCAAACGTAAGTTTTTATAAAACTTATTTTTGTCATTTAAAAATATCAATGTGCAAAATAGCATCAGGAAAACATTTTAAAAAATCTCTCCAAATATAAACAAATGAAACATAAAGAAAATCCGGTCAGGCATTTTTTGAGACTCTAATATTTAAAAAGTGGAAATTTTTGGTTGAAAACCATTTTTAGAACACCGGGGTTTTTTTATAATACGACCATTTTAATTAATTATATATAATTAATTAGATTGAATTAATTAGCCCAAAATATGAAAAGTGTAATAAGTTAAAAAACATTTTTTTTCAAATTTGTATTTGGAAATTTATGTTATCTCAACTGAACAAATAAGTAGAAAAAGTTTAAGTAAAATTGCTGATGTGTTCTGGTTTTTGTTAGTCTGGCGTGGAATCCACCGAGTCTGTGTATGGTTTATTCATAAAAATAGAATGAAAATGTAAAGTTTGTACTTAATAAATTATAACTACCGATTTCTTCGGTTCATTTAATGGCTTTATGACCCGATGGTAATGCATACTAATGAAATAAATTTAACCAGTTAGAAGTTCCAACAGATGCTTTCGTAATTCAGACAAGTTGATACTTTAACCATATTAAATTGAAACGATAAAGTTTGAGTTATCTTAAATTTAGGTGACCTAAATCTGGGATTTTAGGTTGGTAGATTTATATTAGTAGGGCGTAGCATGAAATATAAATTTCGAAAGGTGAAAGACCCCACAGAAAAAAACTAGGAATTTAATTTCGTTTTAGGTTATTTTTTTATAAATTCATTTTTAACTTTAGTTATGTTCAGTCTCTTAATAAAACTAAGAACTTAAAAACAACTGAAAAACTTTAAATAATCGTATTGCTTAATATGAACCAATAATGTTTCAATCTTGTTTTAGTACATTTTGAAGCCGTTTCTTTGTTCAAAATGAGACTTTACTTTTCTCTGTGTCTGGGATCTTATTATTTTTTTAACAAACAAATAAATAAAAATGAGTAAATAAATAAAAAATAAAACTAACTGTGTAAAATTTGGTACCGATGAAAAAAATACTCTGACCAATTTTGCCAAAATTGCTCGGACAATCTGAAGAACCAGGTAGTTTTTTATTTACTTCGAAATTATTGGGTGTTTTGAAAAAATGGTTAGGTAAAAACTGTAGACCCGTAAATATATAATCTACATTTTTTTTCTATCATTTTTTATATCTTTTTGGACGTTGTAAAATGTATTTTTGTATACGTAGACCAAAATCGTTCTTTAGAAAGAACAATATATAGTATCTATGCGAAAACTTGCGGTGATTTAGGTTTTTCAAATAGACAATTTTTTGTTTTGTTTACAATAATATACTGAGAAATGTTCTCCCACAAAAACCAAAAATTGCAGAAAAATCGTTTCGCAGGAAGCAGAATGCGATGTGTTAATGCGAAAATTTGCAGAAATCTTATTCTCTCTCAATCTTTTTTAAGGTTGCGAAAGGTATTTTTGACTTTTGAAACGGAGTGATTATTCAGGAAAACTATTTTTTTATATTATATTACTATGAGCCGCTTTTAGCGTCAAAAACGAATTTGTTTACAAAAATCATTCTGCAGAAAGAACAATACATAAGAACGCCTATATAGGATCGACTGATTTAATCCTTCCAAGAATTCCTGACTCACGCAGTTACACAGCCGCGTGGTAGTGTATATCAGCGTCAACAATGGGTCGCCACCAGTTTAGAATAGACTGTTTATGTTTCTACAGACTGATTTAATCTGAAGGCCAGTACGAGGCAACCCCCGAAACTGTGCTTATATAGACGCTTATGTGTATATTGTATTTATCTGAAAATTTTACATTATTCTTGTTCTATCTTTCTTTACCTTTTTCTGTATCTTCTTAAACATTACAGAAGCTGTTTTCAATTCTGAAACAGAGTGATTATCAAGGTAACATTTTTTCTTTTTGTTTATAATAAAATTCTTTAAGGCCATGTGATGAGTATAACAGCTAATCAAGTTAGCCCTAAGATCAATATTTTTTCACCGATATTGAAAAATAAAAGTTTAAACAACGCGGAAATTTTTTTCGGGAAATGTTAATAAATATTAAAGGATCGTTTGTGGTCTTGCAAAGAGTTGAAGGAAGAAAAAAGTTTATTTATGCAAATAATGATTATCGACGGATACATTTAGGTTTTACAGCGGAAGTTTGACTCTTAGCTTTGCTGCGCTAGTGCTTCTTTGACACAGCTGATACCAGACTGATACGCATGTCAGACCAAACATGTTTATTTGCATTTCAAGTGCAAACATTAGTTTTTGAATTATTTGTGCATAATGTTCGTGAGCGATTTTTATTGTTTTGCCCCACTTTGGTCAATATGAACCTCATAACTAGCCCATTCGCAACATTGCAAATATTGCTTGTAGGGTTTGACGACAGCACGGTCGGTATCTCTCCAAAATAGTTATAAAAAAAAACTTTTTTCACTATTCTAATTATTTAGGACCAGAGACAAATTCTTCCATGCCTTCTATTTATCGTGCCAAACTTTTAACGAGATATTTCATTCCGTGTGGACGTAAGTTGGGAAAGAAAACTTACACTGGTATTTTCTTCAAAAAAAATTTTTTCTCAAAATTCCACCGGAACAAAGCAGAGACATGGAATTTATTACCTCCTCTTTCATTTCCCAAACTTTTAAAGCGATACCTCATTTCGTTTAGACGTAAGTTGGGAAAGAAAAATTGAAAACCAGGTTTGGTCACCTGACCCTCTCGTCACATGGCCTTAAAGGGCTTTTCCGAAGAAAAACAAAAAGTCTTTAAAAAATAATTAAAATAAAATAATACTGTGAGCCGCTTCTTCCCAGGAAACGAACATCATTATATAAATGATTCTACAGAAAAAAAATATATTGTATTTTTGTAAATTAAAAAAAAATCTTCTCCTTACTTTCTTTTTCTTTTGAAATACTGTGAAAGGTATTTCTAATTCCTTAAGCAGAAGATTTTCATGGGAAACAATTTTATCTTTTGTTTTTGGTAAAATACGATCAGTCATTTTTCTCCAAAAAATGATTTTCTTTTAAATCATTATATAGGAAGAGTATATTCTATTTGTGTTAAATTTTTTATAAACATTCCTCCATTTATCTCTAACACTTTCTGTATCTTCTTAAACATTTCGGAAGGTATTTTTGATTTCTTAAACAGTGATTATCAAGGAAAACATTTTTTCCTATTTATTAGAAGAAAATACTACGAGCCACTTTTCCTGCAAAAAAAATCTTCCACGAATTGTTTTGTAGGAAAACCAATTTACTGTATTCATGTAAAAATGTGCATAAATATTGCTCTAACTTTTGAAATCTCTTTTTATATATTTTCAAACGTTGTAAAAGATATTTTTGATTTCTTAAACGGTGTAATTATTAAGGAAAACATTTTCTCGATTTGTTTATGATAAAATACTATGCAGAAAAAACAATATCCCTAGTGGAAATATTGTTAGAAAAAAGTACAATAAACTAAATCCTTAGTTGGAGAAACTTAAAAATAAATTTAAAATATTATAACAAACATAACAGTCAAGTGCAACATTTGTCTACCATTCGGACGAATTTTTTACTTTCTTAAAAATAATTTGATTGTAGTTCTAATATTTCACACGCATTTACAAAAACGCACAATAACAAGAATCTACAGGAATATATAGGTTTTGCAGCCAAAAAGTTGTTCTTTTTGTACCTGAAATGAAAAATATATTTAGAATATGAACTTAATTTAAGATGTGTAAATGATTACTATTACGAAAAAAAGTTTTTTTGTTTAAAATCTAAAGAAATTGCAGAATAGTAAAAGATGATAATCGTTGTTAAACAACAACAAACTTCAGTTTAGAGCTTTTTTAAGTATGTTGACAACAAATCAGAAATGTAATAAAGAAATAGCACAATTCAATTAAAAATGACCTAATTGAAAATATTCTTACATTTTTCATCCTGGGGATAAAAGACTAATGTTTTACTATTCTGTAATTTTTTGTTGTGATTTATTGTATTAATTTATAGCTCCATCTAAAAGTGGTTTTAGTTTTTTAAATAAGTTTTCTCTTCTTTATAATTAAATTTGATAGATAGTGGATTTCTAGGGAACATTTCTATATAAAAAAATGTTGAATAACTGAAATCTTTGCTTCATCTATAATTTACTATGAAAACAAAAATTTAAAAAAAAACATGTATATATATATTAATTTGAACTCTTCTTCAATTAACTACAAGAATTAAAAATATAATTCTTGGTACAGTTTTATACTATTATAAATTTTGTGAAATCTAGTATTTTGTTGCAAACATTTGTAAATTTCCACAATAAATTATGCACAATTACAACTGTTTTTATGGTGTTAAACGTCTAAATTTAAAAAATGGGAACGAGTGCTGTTTTTTGTAGCGCCTAGTAGGTTTTTATAAGAAAGTAAACAATGTATTAATAAAAAATTATAGAAATTTTCTAAGTGCAGAAATGTGTACTTCATTGTTTTCTTTTTTACTTTTCTACACAAATATAACAGAAAAATAATCTTATCGTATTTTATTGTTAAAATTGGTATATTTTTGTACAAGCTTTAACGAAAAATTAGAATCGTACAAATGTTGTACTTTCTTGTAAGAATATTTTCCACCACGGATATTGTATTCATACAAAAATTTGAATTTTATTTGATTTCTTACACATAGTGAATATCAAGGGAAACTCTTTTTCGTTTGGTTTATGACAAAATACTATGAGAAATAAACAAAAAATTCTTTACATAATAATTATGCAGGAAGAGCAACATATTGTCTTAACTTAAGAGTTTGCATAAATATTCTTCGGATACTAGAATATATTAAAAATAAATCGAGTTTAACATTTCTTGAAGAAAACAATCTTGAATATTAAACTTTTAATTATAAAAATTTAATTATAAAAAATAAGGATGTGAGTGACTCGCTTGCTTGTTTTTCCGACAGGCACCGCTTAGTCTCATTTTACGGAATTAAGCGCTTCATTGAAACCACTATTCTCGAGAAAAATAAACAAAGCGTTAAAAAAGTCACAACATTATGTTTTATACGTTATAAACAAAATAAAAATGTTTTATTTTACTTACCAGTGGACTTTATGAAAAATAAAAATCACCATTTTCAACTTTAAAAAATCCTAATTCGTTAGTTTTTCATTCTTTATTCCAAATTTCTGAAACTTTTTTCTCAATTCCATTAAAAAAATTACAAAATAGCCCCTTTTCCAAGTGCCCTATTCGTACCAAAAAAATCAGACTATTCGTAAAGAATAGCCGTATAGTATTAAAAATATTTTTTTTTACTTTTTTTACACTCTTTAAAATTTTGTCAGAAAAGGTTGTTTTAATGAAAAAAAATTAATAAAACAAAAATACGTATTGTATAGAGATATAAAACTTTCATTTGAACACTTTTTCAGCTTAGTCAATAGTTTTAAACTAAATATAGAAAAACATGTTTCTTTCAGGGATTTGGGCAATTTTTGAAAAATTAATTGAACTAATTTTTGTTTGGTCCGATTTTTTTTACGCGGTTGCTTTCGTTTATAAAAATGAAAATAGTAGAAGACAAAGATATTTAATTTTCTGAAATTGTATTTTAGGCACTTTTTTATTGCATATTTAACAAGTTAAGCAAAAAATGTTTTGTTACGAAAAATTATATATATTCAAATAATAGTAAATATTTTTTCAGATTGATGACTAATAGAACGCTGGAAAACACCTGCTGGCATGAAGTACCTGAAAATTACACTTTTTGTGTTCAACTTCCTAATATGGGTAAATGGAATATTATTTTCGGAATGAAATAAGAAATAGGATAATATGTCTAGTTTTTAAAAATACATGGTATTATAAAGTAATCTTTTCTTTTATAAATTGATTGATTGTAATCATACTGGAAATTGAACTTTCTAAAGCACATGAATAATCCTAGAAGCAATAAAAAAATATTGTTACAAAATTTTTATTTAGAGTTTTCCACAAAAATCTTGCAATTATGTAACACATTTTTTACCACCTTCTCCCCCTCTAAGGAACAATCTTTGATAAAGTGATTTGAATATATGAAATAAATGCTAATAAATAATAACATAAAACAAAATTTTACAACTTTCTCAAATCTTCGATCAAAACACTCCAGTTTATAATTTAGAAGATTGAAACTCTTTACTAGAGGTTTTAAATATTTTTAGACTCTGTTTAATCTGTTGTCAAATCTTGAAAAGTAGATCACGAAATCCAAAGTAACTAGTACAAAGTTCGATAAAAGTAAAAAGTTTTTTATAGTCTTCTGGATTGGAGTAGTTTGAAAAATTGATATTTTTGGAAATATCTTGCAATTTTGAAAATATCTTAAAATCTGTCAACTCCTTTGAAATTCCTAAGTTTTTGTGAATAAATTCTTTTAAATTATATTAAAATATTATATAAAATCCCTCGCAATTAAGTGAAGTTACGTATAATTTTGATGATATATTTCTTAACATTTTGTAAATCTATTGAATTATTTTTGGAATCCTTTAAAATACCATAAAATATTTCCAATCCTTTGAAATCTTTCAAATTTGTTAAAATTTTGAAAATACCTAGAAGTATTGAAAGTTTTTTCGTATTTAAAACTTCTTTTATTTTTTATTCTTTCAAATTTCGTTAGAATTTAAAATACCTCAAATTTTTTAGATTCAAATCACAAGAAATGAAAAATTAAAAATACTTTTAAACGACCCTAAAATGTTTCCAATCATTTGAAAAAGTTTTAAATCTTTTAGCATATTTTCAAATTCATGAAAATTCTTTGGATTATTTTATAATAACCTTACATTCCTACATAAACTATTTAAAAATACCTTAAAATGTGTCAAATCTCTTCAAATCTGTCAAATTCTTTGAATTCACCTATTCTTGCGAATATATTTTTTGCAATTTTATCAACATATAATAAGATCCCTTAAAATACTGTAAAATTGCATGAAATCGGATGATATGTTTTGACATTTTGTTAATCTTTTAAATATTTCTTTAAATCCTTTATAATACCTAGAATATTTCCAATACTTCGAAATCGTGTGAAATTTTTTACAATTTTTTTTTAATTCATGAAGATTTACTGGAATATCTTACAACACCTTAAAATTTTTAACATCCCTCGATATTTCTTAAAATCTATTGAAATTCTTTGGAAACATTAAAAATATGATAAAATTATTTAAAATCTAACTTTGTTACAAATTTTCGAAATACCTTAAACTATTGAAAATCTCTTTAAATCCGAACGATTCTAATCGTTCAAATGCTGCCGTCTGCTACCTGCTGGTTCCTATCTTTTGCAAAATTCATATTTGTCGGGAAAATAATCATTTCTTCAACAAATTTTTTGATTTTTCAACATTTTATTGATCCGTCGGTCTCGCAAAACCCCGAATATTCAACAAGTTTTCTTTCTTTCGTTCACAAATCCTTCGGAAAAAAGTATATATGGAGTCAGTGCCGTACTTATAAAAAAATTCAAAGTCGGATTGACCCAACACCCTTAAGGGGGACTTCGGTCTTTTTGGTGAAAAAAACTCTTTCCGAATATTTTTTTAAATCCGGTTAAGGTAATTTCATTATACTATTCTACATCTTGTAGTTTATGGTTTAAACATCAATTTTACACATTTTGGTTCAAAAATATGAAAAAAATAAGCCGGTGACAGAGCATTTTCAAAAACATATTTTTCAAAAGATAGTGTGCGATACCACTTGAAATCATCGTAGTATTATCTTAAATCAAAAAGCAAGTGAGGTTAGTTAAAGTGGATGTTGGTGGTCTTTTTAAGCAAAACTACTGATTTTTGATGAAAAATTCCGCTTTTTTGTAGCTGTAAAATTTTAAAAAACCGGTTAGGGGAAGGAAAAACATCTACTTTAACTAACTTCACTTGATTTTTGATTAAAGATGATTCTACGATAAGTTACGAGTGGCACCGCACACCAACTTTTGAAAAAGACGTTTTTGAAAATGCTTTTATTTTATATTATATTTTTATTATATTATATTTATATTAATCGGCTTATTTCTTCATATTTTTCACCAATAATACCCTAAAATCTGTCAAAACTGTCAAGATATTCTGAATTTTCTAATATCAATGGAATTATTTAAGAATCTCTTCAAATCTGTAAAATCCTTGAATTCTTAGAAATAAATTTCTTTAAAATTTCATTCAAATCCTTTGATATTTTTTTAAATCCCTTAAAATATTTTATATTATAATATTCTATGAGATCCCGGAACATTAATTAAAATAATTTATTCAGAGCACTTAAAATCCTTTTAGTTTAATGAAATATCGTTCAAAATATTCTAGGATTCCTTCAAATCCTTTGAAATTTAAAATCCTTCTTAAAACATACTAATCTTATAAGCTTGATTTGTTGAAAATATGACGTAATCCCTCCGATATAATAGATCGACCCCACCCCCGCCAAGAAAAAGCTGTTATGTAATTTTTGGATGGCTGCTAAGTCAACATTTTAAAAAATTAAAGAATTTTTTACAACTACAATAATTATTAAAAAAATTTATTATTTATTTTTTGCAAAATTTGGTAACTATACTATATTATTTAGAAATAGAATCGTCGCTTAGAGGGTATCGAGATTGTTTAATGTAACAATACTTCGCACACGCTGAGCGCTGACACGGGTTCGATTTCCAAAGCAGAACGCGAGTCTGGTTGCATTTTTCAGAAAGCTTCGCTTCTTTTTAGTTAATAAAAAAACGATATTATTTTTGTTTTTAGCTCGCTGGGTGCTCAGTGATGTTCCTAGGCACCTGGTTGCTGATGGATCCAAGCAAAGGACACCTTTTGAATCTTTTTCTCCCAAATATGACTCCACACGAGACAATTCATTTAATTGCATACAGTCTACTGGGTCTCGGACTTACTGTACTGACAGTAGGGTTCTTTGGATGCCGCGCTGCTTTCCATGAAAATCAATGTATTTTAGCTATAGTGAGTTTCTTTTGAACTTCCCACAATTTTTCAAAGTTTAAAATACTTCTTAAGTAATTTTCTTCGTCTAGACTTTTTTAAAGTGATAACTTTTTATTGCACGGTGTACACTCACAAAACTGGGTGACGCTTTGAGGGTAAAGCTTCCTCTTTTCTGTCTTTCCTTCGCTTTTGCCAGTGACTGACTTTTAATCGATTTCCCCCTCTATATCTCCTTCACTTCTCCCACTGAATGGTTCTTTCAATCCCTCTCCCTCTCTATATCTTCTTCGCTTCTTCCACTTCTCTCTCTTTTGTCACTCCCTTCCTCTCACTCTATCTATCTCGCTTGCTCCATCCTTCGCTCTCACACTCAGATTGAGACTCTGAAAGTATTAGCGGTGTATAAAGGTGTGCGCTCATACATTAGCAGTGTACAGGGGCATGCACTTTACTTAAAGGTCAGGTTTCGTACACGTGCGTAAATTGAATTGTAATTTTGTGTATTTCAAATATTTTTTCATGTTCAGAGAGTTCAAAGAAAAATCACTTCAATTTACATCATATAAAGTTATCATTTCTGCCGAGCGTCCTAAGACGGCTCCCCCTTTTTTTGTAATCAATACAAATAATATATATGTTTTCTAATAGTATTTTGCTTTTTTTGCCAGTATATGAGTATGCAGATTGCTCTGATTATCACGGAATTGATAACAGCTGCAGTTCTCGGTCTAATGACTTTCAGAATTCTTTCCGGATTAGAAGAAAGACTCGCGACTAGATTGGCTGATCATTACGGACATGATCCAAGAAGTGATATCCCTTTCAGCCACAGTCTCGATTTTGCCCAATTCAAGGTAAATTTGGTTTTGAATTCATCTTTGTTGGTTAAAAAATCGACTAGTTGGTTGAAGAGTTAACTATTTTATTGAAAATTCGTTTTCTTAGTTGAAAATTATTTTTCTCTATTTTATTTATTGAAGGCTGAACCATTTTGTTAATTTTTTTAAATTGATTGTTCTTAGTTAAAAATTTAAAAAATACATTTTTAATTCAGATTTTCTATTTTATTAGTGGAAGATCCATCTCTTTGGTTCGAAATTTAAGTTATTGTTGAAATTTTCTTTTTGAAAGAAATTGTCTTTAAATGTAAATTTTATTTACTTTATTTTTGGTGAAGAATATTGATCGTCGAGATTTATTCTTTCTGGATAGAAAAGTCGTGCTTTTGCATCAAAAATTCGAGTGTCTTCTAGAAAATGCATCTTTTTGGATTGTAAATTCAATAATTTGGTTAAAAATTGAACAATTTTGTAGAAAATAAAAATTTCATAAGATGAAGGCCCATCTCTTCGGGTAGAAATTTAAGTATATTGTATTCTAGTAGTCCTTCTAGATTAAAAATTCAACTACTTTGTTAAGAATTCATCTTATTGGTTGATGATTGAACTATTTTGTTCAAAATTAAATAACGTTCTTGAAAATTCTTTTTGTTTTTGTTTGTAACTTCCAATAATATTTTGTGTTAAAAATTCATTTACTTTGTTGAATGTTAAATTGATTTGTTAAAAGTTCCTTTTATTGGTTGAAAACTTAAATATTTTGTTAAAAATTCGTACTTTTTTAATTAAAGCTTTAGCTTTGAACTAGAAATTTACCATTCTTTGTCAACGTTTTTTCACGCATTATTGATTCCAAATTGGTCTTTTGTAGTTAAAAATTCAACAAAGTGGTGAAAAACTTATTGTATTTTTTTGTAAAATTTTAATCTTCTTGATTGAATTTTTAACTACTTGATTAAAAGTTAAACTTCCTTATTAAAAAGTTAAAATATTCGACAATTAATAATGCTTAACTTTGAATTGAAAGCGTTTAAGTGTAACAAAATATATTCAACAATTTTAAATTAAAATATTCCAATTTTCAAATTTAGATATTTAAATAAATTTTAAATTTAGTAAATTGATAGGAAAAGACAACATTTTGAATTGAATTAAAAGTAATTAAACCAGTCTTTTTAAATTATTTCCTGAATAAAGCGTGAAATCCACACCAAATAATTAAAAATATTTAAATCTAAAATGATGAAATTTGAAACCTTTTAGGCCTTCTATAGGAAAATGTTGCAATTTTAGAAGCCTTAATAGTAAAATTGTACTGGAATTTAATTATTCAAATTTGAAACTGCATCATTGTGAAATTTGAATAAGAAAGTTTCAAGGGTTGTTTAAAAATCAAACTATTTAAGAATTTATCATTGAAATAAGCTTTAACCAAGTTAAATTTAAAGTAATTAGATAGATTTTATAAATAAAAAATATGATTTCCGTAAAAATTTCAGTGCCATTTTCAGTTAAAAATAGAACATTTTTAAGCGTTGCTTACCTTCAAAAGTTAATTATTCTAAAAACTTGAAAAGTTACACGCTTTCTTATATGAAAAATTCAAAATAATCAATTTAAACTTAAAGTGTTAAAGTGAATAATTCTAAACTTCTTTTAAAAAAATTGAAGCATTTTTGAATTTGGATCTTGAAACTCAGTCGTTAAAAATAATAATTAATTCTATGCAATGGAAATAACTTTATGTCGAAAACAATTTTATAAGATGTAAGATATAAGTAGGGATATTTATTATTAACTAAGAATATGTTATAAAATTAATTTGTTATATTTCAGTTTAATTGCTGTGGAATTCATGGAGATAAAGATTATAATGGTACGGCGTGGTGGAGACACGGGCAAATTTCCGGCGTAAAAAGAGAAGTTCCACTCACATGTTGCGTTCTAAAGGATATTGAGGTAATATCTTATGATAAAAATTAATTTAAAAAAATTAATAATAAAAAAATAGTTTTTTGTAACTTATTATACATACTTTTCTAGTCCTACTTCCCTCCCTTTGCACACTTCAATTCTAGCTTCTACTCACTTCCCCTATTTATTCCTCCTCCACTTTTCTCCCTCTTCACTTTCACATCTAAAACTCTCCTTCCTCAATCTGCATCTCCGCCCTACTTCTTTTCACCTAAATTACTCTACTTCCACTCTTTTCATTTCTATTCACTTTGTTTACTTCCTATCTCCTCATTTTCAATCACTTTCTATACTTCCCTTTCCCTTAGTTCTCCTCACTTTTCCTATATTCTCACTTACCCTATTCTCTTAGTTCTCCTCATTTCTCACTTCCACTATTTTTCCTTCCCTTATATCCCCTACTATCTCTTTCCGCATTTTAAATAATATTCCCTACTCTTTCTATCATCATTTACTCTTAATCCCGTTCTTTCATTCTAATAATTTCTCCTTATTTACCCCATTGTCTTACTTTTCCTAACATCGCCTGTCTCCCTCATTTCCTATATTTTCGCTCCCCTCACTTCTCATATTTTCCCTCTTCTTATCTCTCCTACTGCACGTCCGTCATCCTCTCATCACTTTTTCTTTTGCTTCCATAATTTCATCAAATTCTCTTTCCCCACTTTGCCTCTTATTTTTTCAACCATCCATTTTATTAACTACCTATTTCATCTACATCTATTTCACCAATCCCCGCATTCTCTCTACTTTTCCCTCGTTACTTTCCTCTTTCATTCCCTATCTCTTTACATACTTTAGTTCTTACTTCCCCTCATCCCTCATCCCTCTCACCTAATACTTTCCCTTTCCTTATTATCCTTCACTTTCCCTTCTTCTCCCTCCATGTACCATAGTTTATACTTACTTCCGCTACCACCTGAAGTTCCCTTAAATCCCCTACCTGTCTCATTTCCGCTATTTTCCCTCTGTCATTTCCCCATCACGTCCCCTGCCTGCACATCCCCTTCTTCCCCTTCTATCATTTCTCCTATTTATCCTCCTCTCACTCCCCCGCGACTCAATTTTCCTACTTCCTATTTACCCAGCATCCTATTTCCCCTGTCTTCGCATTTTTCTACTTTCCCTTCTTCATTTTCCTACTTTCCCTCCCTTGCTTCTCCTTATTTGCCCTACTTCCCCACATTGAAAAAATGAATAATAGACAGTCACGTAACTAACACTATAGGGGTTTCTGCCCGAGACTGCGAAAACCTATAAATTAATATCCATTTTCAACTATTTCAAGGCAATCTAATCACGTTTCATGACCAATAGGTGAAAAATGCAGGTAGCCCGATGAGCGTTATATCCAGAGTATTTTATAGAACTGTGAGTACTATAACAGCGCAATCTTTTTTTTAAGTTTTAGAGTATTTTTTGACTATTAAGAACTATTTTCGTTACAGAATGAACAACCGTGGCTTCATCCCCAACCAAAAGATATGGCTGCTTGTCAAGTAGAAGATGCAGTAGGACACGATGGCTATAGGCATAAAGATGTAAGTTATTTTAAAAAGTTAACCATTTACAGGTCTCCGACTACAATGCCACTATTTCTTTACTTTTCGTCGAAAAATCTTTTTTTCTTTCTGAAATTTTGCCCCCCCCCCTCTGTTCTCTTACGTAATTTCTTGCCCACTTATTTTTTTGTACATTTATTTAGGGGTCATCAAAAAATAACGTTAGAAAATAGAGGGGGGGGGGACTGGGGGATGAAATATTACTTTTTTCATAAACTAACAAAGTAGTAAGTAGTAAGTTATTTTTAGTTTATATTTGTTTAATTGATATGAAATTTTGTCACGAAGCAGTTGAATTTTCAGTAAAAAGAGGAAGTTTTTACACCCAAAAATATGTAAAAGTTGATATTTCGACAAAAAAATATTATAATTTAAAATTAATGACAGTTGGATTCATCATACAATAAAGACTTTTCAACAAAATACTTGAACTCTGAACTAAAACAGATTAATTTTCAACCAATTGGTTTAATTTTCAACAAAATACTTAAAATTTTAGTTGAAAAATTAATGTTTAACAAACAAAAAATTTTAACTATAATTGCGAATTTTCAAGAAATATAAAATTTAACTTCTAAGGAATTAATTTAACTTTTAATGAAGGGAATGAATTTTCAACCTGAAAAGATGAATTTAAAAAAATGTAATAGTGGATGTTTCAAGAAATAATACTTTAATTTAAAATGAAAAACATATGTTTTCGACAAATGATAAGCAATTTTTAACATAATACTTAATAATAATTCAACAAGATGAACTTTTGCCTAAATAGTTAAATTTTCTACCATATTATTAGATTTTCGGGCCGAAACACAAATTTGTTACAAAACAGTTGAGTATTTAACAGAAAAGTTCCTTTTAAACAAAAGTGTATTCATTTTGAATGAGACAGTGTTATTTTAACCAAAAAAAGGTTCAAAATTTCTTATAAAAGAGATGAATTTTTAACAAAATGTTTGAAATATTAAACAAACATAATTTGTTGGTCAAGAAAGAAACAAAATTCGAATCGAATTATTAAATTTTTGAAACATAACGACGAATTTGCATCCAAACAGTTGAATGTTCAATCAAGAAGTATCACTTGTAAACAAAATTGTTGAATGTTTAACAGAATCATTTAATCTTACCTCAAAATTTGAACCTAATAGTTAATTTTCCATTTTGTACTTTTTGATTTCAGACTACACATAATTTTATATAAATTTTTAATTTATGAAGAAGTACTTCTAATTTTATTTATTTTCTTTCCTCCTTTTTATTTTCGTCTAAAGTAAGGATCAATAGTTTTCTTTTCTTTTCTTTTTTTAGGGGGAAAGGAGGGAAGAGAAGTATTCTCTCTTTTTTTCAGATTCCAATGTGAACATTTTGTCGTGGTTGTCCAAATTTGATCGTTAAATTCTTGACTTCATTTTGAGGAATTATTTTCATCAATTTTAATTTATAACACTACTCTGACATTATTCTTTATAATTTTTGGAACTATTTACACTATTTTTATCTCTGAAATGAGTTCGCAACTATATTAACGTCAATAGTTGTTCCTTTTATTTAATGAAACCTATTACTGAAAATTTAAAATTTCTTTCAGGGATGTTTAGACAAAATAAGTAATTGGCTACAATGTGAAAGTTTCACCCTCGTTTTTTTGGGAATGTCTATGGCTGGCATTCAGACGTTTGGGATAATTACGTCGGCTTTTCTGTGTCGGACAATTAGAGATATGCACGCAGAATGAAGATGATGAAATGTAGAATATTTTAAAGAAACAGAATCTATGTCAAAAAAGCGTTGATAGAAAATTGAAACGACGTTTTACTATTATCAACTAGATTAAGCCACGTATAAAAATGTTTTCAAACAGGATCTGCATTCGCACAAGATTCATCTAATTTTCTGACTTCTCCTCTATACACTTTTGATTAATCAAAAAATACGTATACAATATTTATATTTATACAGTAAACTCTCAATCATTCCAATGCTTACTTATTCCAAAGAGCACTTATACTCAGTCGCCTGCGCTTAGATATTTCAAGTGGGGAAGCTCCTTCGCCTCCCACCAGTGTCCCCGCACGGTCTCGTCCGCGTCAGTGGCTGACCAATTAAAAAGAGGCCCGAAGAGAGGGAAGCTCTCGTTTGTTGCAAGGAAGCACAGATACTCAAAGCGTGCAAATCGATATAAAGAAGTAGTAGCCAGTGAATGTCGTTTGACATTATCACCCCACGATTAGCGGTAAAGGTGGAGGCTCCTGCAGACTTAAGGTATCCGAATTTTTAAGTTCCTCGGCCCTTGGAATAAGTGAGAGTTCACTGTACAATTATTTGGATAAAAAATATTTTCATGGAAGAAACATAAATTCTGTGAAGTTGCTCAAACGTTTTTGAATATATTCTTTGCCAGTCAATAAGAGAGCCTAAGGAATTATCTGCCAGTGCAAAGCAATAATGAAAATAAAAGCTCCACGCTGCCGTCCTTTATTCTTGCAATTTTTGTTAGAAAAGTACAAATACAACAGTTGGAAATTTGTTATCAAGTATTTTTAAAATTAATACAAGGGAATCAATTTCAGAAAAATACCAATTTTGTGTTGGGTCCTTTCATAAAAAATAAAAACATATTTTTATTAATTTTATAACTAAAGTTGATCTTTTTGTAATGTCAAGGAACTTTTTGTGGCTGCAATATATTGTTTTCCCGGGCAAAAAATAAAACACTAATGTTTTGTTTTGCACCAAAAAATTGGTTCCCTTCTCTTTTAACTTCCTTAGCTTACACTCCCCTTCTCTACTTCCCTTCCCCAACCCTTATTTTCTCTTCGCTGCTAACCCTCATTTATAATCTTCCCCTTACTAACACTCACTTCTTCCACTTCCACTCCCTAATTTCTCTAATTTCCCCTCACTTTCTCTCAGATCTTTTTACTTCCATTCTCATCATTATCCCTGACTTCCCCTACTCCCATACCCCTTATTTTTCTTCCTTCTCCTACATTCGCTCCCCTAATTTCCCCTCATTTCCCCTCACTTCCTGTAATTTTCCTTTACTAATTTTTCCTAACTATTTTTTATAATATAAAAATTTCGTTTGCAAAATACCACTTTTTTAATTTTTAGTTTTTTTCCTTTTTTTCCTGAAGAAGCTGAAATCATATATATTTACAAAATCTACAGTTACAAAACTTAGAGGTAACAGATATTTCAGATTTTAAATGAAAAAATGAAAAAAATGAAGATTTTTACTGACTTTTTAAAAGTAATTTCAGTGTTACTAAAATATAAACGTGCAAAAGTGAAGGAAATTTTTCTATAATTTTATGTAACTACATTTTGAGTTTACTAATGAGAAAAAAGTTTCGTAATTCGTAATGTCGTTATTCAGATGCAGTGTATGAGCATTTTGAGTTTACTAATGAGAAAACAGTTTCGTAATTCGTAATGTCGTTATTCATATGCAGTGTATCAGAAAATTCCGTAATTTTACTTGAAAATTATAAAATTTGTGACTGAATTTTCCAAAAAGATCTTAAATTTTAGAAAATTGTAATTTAATTTTGTCTAAATTTGTCATAATTTTCTGAATCTTATTATCGAAATGTCATAAATTTGCAAAAAAAGTCAAAATCCCGAGTGTTAAAAATACTGAAAATATAATCACTGATACAGATAAAATGCGAAAATAAAACTTTCTAATATGTTTAATTACATTAATTTCTTTTAATTCCATTGAAATATTCGAACAATAAAAGTGATTGTAATGAACAAAATTTTAAAACCCGAATTATCGAAATCCTGACCTCTAATATTTCAGAAATAATTAAATTCGTGAAATTCCCGAAATTCTAACTAACTGAAGTTTTAATTTCTTGGGATAAACGAAACTTTATGTTTTTAACGGTTAAAATAATATTTTACTTTACAGGAAAAGTTCATAGTTTAACATTTTGCAGAGTTTATTTTATTTTAATGTATGCATTATGGAGAATATAAAACAGAATATTGTTTTAAGAGATACAAAATATGAAATTAACATTTTTTGTGCTTATTTTATAATTTTGGTAAGTAGACATTTTGAAAAATCACTAATTTTGTAAAGTTCAGTTTTCGGGCCAATAAAAATTCTGGTTTCAAAATTTATGAAATGTTTTATTTGCAGTAACTTTCACTTCTGGAATGTTTCAGTTTTTTACTAAATATTTTCGCTGGTTTGATTTTTTTCGGTAATTAGAAATTACTATTTTCCGGAAATTTTGTAGTTTATTCATTATATTCCTAGTGTTTTCCAAAAGATGTGCGTCATTTTGATAATTTAATCAAATTTTAAATTATTTTAGCTGATTAAAAACAGTTTAGATTTTAATAGAAAATGTCAGAATAAAAATAAAATTTTGCTAGTTTCTTCCCAAGATACAACCTTAACAAAAAAATTTTCTTTAATTTTTTTATTATCTACCAAAATACACAAGTACTCAAAATTAAGTAATTTTTTTGGTTGAAAAACAAAAAAAATAGATGTCTTATATTTTTTAAAACTTGGAAAACTACATATTACGACCTCAATTTCGTAGAAAATCGGTCTTTGACTTACTACTTTTTGCTACACATTTATTGTACACTTAGAAACCGATTTGCTGAAATCAATAAAATTTTTGTTGTATCAACCATAGAATATGGTTATTATATGGGCACCAAAATATTTCATTGACCCAATTAAATTTGGTTGTTTTAACCAAATATTTTCGTAGATGGAGTATTTGGCTGATTAAACAAATTAAATACTCTTGGATCCGTCAAATATTTGGTAGAATCTACAAAAATTTGTTTGATTCATTTAAATTTTTATGTAATTCCAAAAGAACAGTTTGATTCAAGAAAATTTTTCTTTAAGTGTGAAAAAGTAATGAAAGTTTCCGTGCGAATGCATGATTCTTATTTCATACGACTTGTAAATTATTATATTCGACGGAATCAACGAGAAGTCGAATCAGCGATGTTGGAAAGTATATTTACAAAAAAATCTCTCAATCGCAAAGCGATCTTATTTTTAATACCATCATCAGACCGCATCTTTTACATTCGGCTTACATATATTTTGTATGTCCTTTCACTGGTTTTACCAGTGAACGTACTTGACATTGATGTCTATCTATATTGTGGTTCATGTGTACGAAGTGTACCAAATGTAACACTGGAATAAAAAAATGTTTCCTGTGTCAAATATCGTTCTTTCTTACCCACATTTTCTTAAATTTTATTTTTTAAGTAAAAACAAAGCAACAAATTTTATGTATTAAAATATAGAATTTATTTAAGACAAATGTTGCAAAAATAGCTTCACAGTATGAAATATTGTTAAGAAAATAAATAAGATTATTAAAATTAAAAATGATTTGCTTAATCGTGAAAAAATACTTCACGATCATTTAATTTTTGAACAGGTCTTGTGTTTAGTAATACTGGACCATCCGCGGAACGTATTTTTCGAAACTTTGCTACCTAAATAGATAAAATTAATTTAGTTATAAAAATATGCTACACTAAAAAAAATGTCTGGTTAAATCAACCAGAATTATGGTCAAATATGCCCTACCTTTTTTTTTCTTGTTACTCTAACATGAAAAAATAGTAAAGGCATATTTAAACAGAATTTTGGTTGATTTAACCAGACATTTTTTTTAGTGCAAATAATGTTTCTAGTTTAATTTGAATAATTTTTGGTTTACTTGAAAGGAAGAAACAGCAATTGGTTCCGGTTGAATAATCCACGTAACCATTTCGTTACAAGGTGGTTGCGTAAGTGATCCACTATAACTATAGAAACATTTTTCAAAAGGTGGATAAATCCATTCGAGAGGAAAAGGTGGTATGTAGACTTTCATTCCTGGATGTGGAATTCGCCAAAGATTTGTTATCACGTGATCTAAATAAGGGTTGTCCACATTCGTGATCTGTTATAAAAATAATGCAATGAAAAAACATTCTTATCGTGAAGAATAATAATAAATACGTGATAAATAAACAACATAAAGCAGGAAGTCCATGCCCAAATATTTTGTTTTTCAACATTTTTTTATTTGTATAATTTCTTTCATAAGAAAAGTGTCTTACCAAGGAAATGAACCCAGAAAAAAATTTACGAAACAAAAAATAATGGGGTTTTTTGAGTAAATTGAATTTGAACATTTTCAGAAAAGTAGCCTCCATTTAGTTAATTTTTAACCATTTCTTTAATTTTCAGTGGATTTCTAAAGAAAGCGAGAAATTGCATGAGAACCACAAACAAAAAATAAATATCTATATTATGTTTAGAAATATACACTTTTAACGACAAAATATTTGAGTGGCAAATGAGTCTGTGATTTGAGAGTGAAAATGAATTCGTTCCTTTAAAAACATAATCTCTGCTAAAGTAATTTTCTGTAACAGAATTAATTATGTAATTTTTTTTAAATGTGTTTTTCTTTAAAGATTAGCATGGTCAGCTCATTAGAGACAAACATATAAAAATAAAGCGAAAAAAGAGAAAAGAGACTGTTGAGTCCGACTTTTAATAAAAATAAAAAAACAATTATTTCTTCTGGTTCAAAAGGATTAAGGACTAAACAACAAAAGGGAAAGTCTCCATTATCAAGCTTTTGGTAGTTTCATTCAATTTTTATAGGAAAAAAGTTTGATCTCGGAACAAATTTTTAGCTTATTTTAAAAATATTTTCTATTATTTTTTTACTATTCCAAAAAATGTTTTCCTTATATGAAAAATCCAAGCTTTTCGAAGCGCTTTGCATAGATAATTAAAATTGTATGTATTTTGTTAAAAATGTCTTTTTTTCGATAAAAAATTAATCTTTTTTCGTTCAAAATGCTTCTTTTTTTGTTAAAATTCAATCATTCGGTAAAAAATTAATTTTATTTGTAGAAAATTCAACATTTTTGCAAGAATAAATTTTTACTTGTCAATTTAACTATATTGTTATAATTTCGTTTTTTTCATGTTGTTTAAAATTACTTACTTTAAATTAAGATTTTACTATTTCATTTTCTATGCAAATTTTTTGTTCTTCGTTTAAAACTCATAGATTGTATTAAAATTTCGTTATTTTTTGTAGAAAATTAAGATTCTCTGCTGGAAAAGTCATCTTTTTGGTTAATAACTGAACTATTTTGTTCAAAAATCAATTATTTTGTTGAAAATATATACGTTCTTTCGCACTCCTAAAAAATTCATATTTTGTTCCTAGTAGTAAAAAAAGGAAAAAAAAACGAAGAAAGAATTTCGGAAATATTGAAAGGTTGGTTTCGTGGTCTATTTTTGGTCCTTTGTTATATATTGTTTTGTCTCTAATTAGACGATTACCTTGAATAAAAATATACTCTTTTCGTTTTAAGATCGTTTTTGCAATTCTTTCGTACACAATGACTTTGTTAGAGATCAAGTTTTTGATTAATGAGTATTAATTAATGAAAAAGAGTAATATCTGTGCATTTTTACTACATACCTGAAAGAAAAATGAAATAATAGCAATACCATCTTTCATTGAGAGTAAAGATTGATCATAGGGGGATTTGTAACCATGTTTTACATGAACCATTTGGAGTTCCATTGCATACTTTACATAATTTAAAGTATGTTCACTTCCTTCATCGTTTGATGGGCCCCAATGGAAAACCATAGAGTGAAAATTGTACGAATCACTTAATGGTCCACCTTTTAAAATTGGGACTGATCCGCCTGACCATAGACCTGACACTATCACTGAAAATTATTTGAAATCATTGAAAATAATTCTTGAATAGATACTTAATATTAAATTTCACAACAAATTGTCAATCTTTTGGTAAATACATTTTCTAAAAAAACTTATTAAACCTAAGAGGTCATATATAAATTATGTTACAGCATTTGGGGGGGGGGGGAGGCAGAAGTAAAAATATTATTGTCTGTTTCAAAGGGGAAGACAATTAAATGCTGTTACGTAACATTCTTAACAAATCAACTTTGGAGGAAATCCACGATGTATCCACAATTATAGTATAATTATAAAGTTTAGAAAGTAATAACGGTATAAAGACTACAATGACGCTATAATAAGATTAGTAGTTTGATTTATTTCCATTATTCTATAGAAAAATATCCATAGGAGAAAAGTTTTTTCACAATTTTGAAATTACTACTAAATTAAAAAAATGTCCTATCAGTTTAAAAATTTAAATAAATTTGTTATCAGTACATTTCTTGCTAGTGTGCATTAATAAACAATTAGAAATTCCCAAAGCAGTTTTTCTGCCTGATTCAGAATTTTTGTTAAATGTGTAAAAAACATTTTTTTTCTTATTGAGTTCAATGCACGATTTTTCAGAAAATGTTGAGTCTGTTGAATCTGATGCTTAATTAGCTTGAAACGAAAAACATTTTATTATATTTTTTTACTGAAAAAAATGTGTAGTGCTTAAAATACTCCAAAATCATAAAAATAATCTTATAATTCAAAATACAAAAATGCCTAAAAGAAGAAATTTTTTATTCCCGAAAAAGCAAAAAGATCAAATTTCTTCGGTTCAAGCTAAAGAAATATTAGGTTGGACATATTCAACGTTTTCCAACATTTTTGCCTGTGTCTCAACCCAAGAAAACATGTCGTAAATTCTAAACTGAAAAAAAATATTTTTTAAATTTAGAATGCTTTATTATTGTTCACTAGAGAAAACGACTCATTTAAGCTTATGATTTTCAATCCAAACTATTGACGACTGAATAGTCCAAAAAGAAAAAAATTCCTGACTCTATAAAATTCCCGAAAAAGAAAATATTCGAAATAGAAAATTCCCGAAATCAGAAAATTGACCTAATATATAAATCTCCAATTAAGAAATTTCTGTATCATAAAACTCGCGACATAAAATTACCAAATTATACACACTGTATATTACAAGCACTGTATTATAACTGTATTTTAAACACTGTAAAATTCCTGACACTAGAAAATTCAGGAATTAAAATAAATTAAAATAATTTTTTCAATCAATATTCAATTAAAAAGAAACAGCTTGTGTAAAATATGATTGATTTATTATTTGTTCATAACTAAGAAGTTAAATCACAATTGAATATTTGAGAAAGAATCCCAACTGTTTTCTAGCGCTTATGTAAGGGAAGATGATGTTATAAATATTTATAAATTGTTTGAACAGCTATTTTTTTAATCTGCATTAATTAGTATCTCACTAAGTGAAAAGCGGACAAAAGTTTTGAATTTCAGGAAAAAAAACAGGAACCAATCTGGCATTAATATGTATGAAGATAGTTGAAAACATTAATAAATTGATTGAAAATTTTTTTTCTATACATCATTAATTATCAAGTTATCATAATTAACAATAAGAACTATTCGCTAAAACAACCACTTTCGTTAACTTAAATTAATTATTAATTTCCTGTAATTGAAAAGTGGACAAAAAGGTAAAAATTTTAGAAGAAACCTTAACTATCGTGTATTAATATAGAACAAGATAGCTATAAGCAATAATAATTTGTTTTAACAATTGCTGCTGCTTAATTGAATTTAATCTTAAATCACTTCAAGTGAAAAAAAATTTTGAAAAAACCACGACTTCTTATAAATTTTATTGAGAAATATAATTATACGTATAAAGTAATATTTTATGCATTAGAAACAATCTACAAAAAAACGCAAAAAATCGTAATTACTGCCGGAAAATTCGCAAACCCCATTTATTTATTTATTTATGGGGGGTGATATTTAAAAAGTAATATTTTATTCGTATTCTGCGACTGATTTTAAACAGAAATTCTTATGGGAAATACGTGTTGAACTTTATAGGGGTTTACGGCCCTCTAAATGTAATTTTTTTCAAAACAAAATAGCGGATTGATTTTTGTGAGGATTCGAATACATTTTCGGTTTATATGCATAAAAATTCAAAAAAAAATTTCCAATGCATTTTTGGATCGTCCAAGTATTTGCGTAGATTGATCTATCCCATTTCACTTTAAAGTGAAATGTTCAACACCAAAATTAAACTAGAGGCAATTCTGAAAAAATTCAAGGAAAAAAGAACCTCTTTTCATGGAAAGGTGCCCAGTTATGTTCCTTTAAAGAACCCGCATTTTTCTGGATAAAAAGGCGAAAAACCTCAATTCGGAAGTTTGTATCTGTACTTTGGCACTTATTAATTTCATAAAAAAATTTTCTACACTCTAACTGTAGTAGACGCAATTTCAAGTAATTAAAAAAATTCAATTATCTAGCCCCAATGTGTCATAAGCTATGGACTCATCAAGTAGACAACTTTCGACCTAACTTTCAGGTAAAAAGTGTTCAGTTTTAAAAAATACTTCGCTTCTCGTAGAAGCTATGTAAGTTATATAAGAAAAAAATGCATAGAGGAGGAACTTATGCGTAAATTTGAAAAAAAAATTCTTCTACTCTTCATAGATCAAGAGTTATGACTGTGGAAAAATTTTTTTTTGCTATTTTCAGCTTTTTGTAGTGAAAAAAGTTTTTTCAATCTTCTAGTTTCGTACATTCCCTGAAGGAAAGCTTTAAGAGAATAAATAATAGAGGAATACATTTTGTGTAAAATAACAAAAAATAAATGTTTCAGCTTACCCAGTGGGCACAAAATTCGGCGACATCGTTACGACATCGTTACGACATCTTTACATCTTTACGACAACTTTACGACATCTTATATCCATGTCGTTTCGTTGTCTTTACGATGTCGTAAAGACATCGTCAGATCATGCGACTTATTTACGATATCGTAAAGACAGCGAAACGACATGGACATAGGATATCGTAAAGTTGTCCTAAAGATATCGTAACGATGTCGTAACGATGTCGTAAAGACGTCGCCAAATTTTGTGCCCACTGGGCATATATGTCATGAGTTATGACCATGCAACTTTAACCCTTTCCATTCAGAAGGCTCTGTATGTACTGGAAAATGTACTGCGACCGCTATTGCACATTTTGGTGGCATATATGCATTTGCAGTTTAAACGTTGGAAATGTAGCGTTGATGACAAGCTCCCTTATTGCGCACTTCTTTCTTGTAATAAGTAGTCAAGACTTCTATTATCAACAAAATTTCCGTATTCAAAACTGTTATTCGTTTACACTGTTCAATTGTTAAATTACAAGTGAAGCGCAAAATTTTCTAACCGCCCCTTTACCTGCTTTCCCCATACTTGACGTTCAAAGGTGAGAGAGCAGGTGGAAGGTTCCCGATTACCGATACCTTTTCTCCCCTATCGAACGAAGGTCGTAAAGGAAAGACCGTGGGTTCTTGTTTGGTGAGTTGTAAGACGAAATTATTTACATGTAATTTGTCGATAAATAATTAATGTATCTCAATTAAATAATGTTTGATCGGAAAATTACGTTGACATATTAGTTTCAAAAGATAAAGGTGCTAATTTTCTCTTATTTCTTTTTAATTAATTTTTCGTCGTTTTTACATTAGCGATCCGCACAATTCCGCCTGAGCCAGACATTTAAAAAAAATCAATTTTTCAACCATTTTTTAAATAATATATGTTTCACTCTATCAATGGGGTGCATATTTTATGTATTTACTTTCACAACATTGCTTACAGAATATCTGTTGTCGAAAGTCAATGAAAAAAACTTCATTTTTTTGCATTGCTTATTTATTATTTATAAAAATGTTATTTTTGGGATTAGTTTTATACGGCTGTAATATTTTATGTTAAAATATAAAAAATTTATAAATAGATCATGGCGGAGAAAATAATTATTGTTAATTGTTAAAAAAAAGGATATTTAAACAAATTAATTGTGTACTAATGCAATTGACAGAGAAAATAATTAAACTATGGACTAATTGATTGACTGATAAATTATGAAGTATTAAAAGATAGTCTATATCTCACAAACTTGAAAATTGTTTTGTAAGATGAACTTTAGGAGGCCATAACTTAGGACCTATTGGGGCTAGATCATCGCATTCTTTTGTAATTAGTCGAAATTGCCTCTTTTTCCAGAAAATTCGCGTTATTTTTAGGACTACTATTCGACTTTTTTCGAATTTCTTCTAGTTTAATTTTGATGTGAAACATTTGGCTCTAAAATGCAATAGGGTGGGTCAGTCCATGCAAACACGATTTTTGGAAATTTTTTGTTTTAATATCTGCGGGACGCACCTGTGTCATTTCTAGAAAACTTGGATTTTAACCAGGCCCCCTTATTAAACATGTTTATCAAGAAAAAGCTTCTTATCTATTTAACCCTCAAGTGCTAGAACCTCGAATTTTGCCGTTCCACCTAGAACGGGTCCAGCTGACCCGAGCAAATTTCAAACTTAAATATCTCCAGTTTAGATAGACATAACTCCATTTTTTCTTTTATTTTTTAAATTGTAGCCCAGAGTCTCGCAAAAATAAATAAATATCTTGCAATCAATAAAAAAACTTTTTGAAAAAAAATACTCGGCTGAAAAAAAACTTTCGCTCTCTGGGACCCGTTTAAGCACTTAAGGGTTAGTAAGGTGAAAAGACCTTTCTTTTTACGAGATGTGTGGACTACTACGTTAGTATTGGATCTAAAGTTGGACTAGCGAGTACCAATGGAAATCGATTTAAAATTCACTTTACCGGAGTTTCTGTCGTTTGCCAACGTCATTGACACAGGCTGTGAACGATAGCCATTCCACTTTAGAGGCTCAGCCGATTCTAGGACGACCGTAAGACGTGTCACAATATTGATAGGAGACTGGTTGGAACCACCACTTTCAGGGTAGGACAATTTCCACATGTGTGGCCCATTATCGTTACCATATCCGAAAGAAAACACTGGAGAATATCCACAGCTTTCCAGTGAAAAGACATCTGTTCCATCCAGAACTTCCGATAAAAGCAGTACTAAAAGCAATTGAAATATTTATTTAGAAAATATTGTGAAAATTTTATGTCATAGGAGACCAGTACGAACTGAATAATGGGAAAAAGTGATTAAGTCTCTAAAGTGAAACTTCTATAGTATTTTTTGTATGAGTAGCAATTTTAAAAGCGAGTTTTATAACCAGCCTTTCTTCCACTTGCTCGCTCTTTTTTAATTAAATAATTGAAAAATGCGTTCTGGGAACGTGCGATGAACATGTTGTTCTCTGAAAGATTAAAATTTTTTAAGTAATTAAATTGCTTTCACTATTTTTCCATTGGTTCGTTAAATTTGTTAAACTCTTGGCTTATAAACTTCTTGGGTATCAAAACAACTTTTGAATAAATAAGCAAGATTGTTACCAATATTAGATAAAATTGATTAGAAAATTAGCAAATGTGAAAATTGATGACAAAATCAAGATTCCTAGAATATTTGAAATGAATTTTTATTTTGAAAAGGTAATTTAGAAAAAATTTTAAAAAGATTTTTTAAATTGTCGAAAAAGAATTTGGAATACTTTGAAGCAAGTTTTTTAATTACCTGAAATTTTTAGCACATTAAAACAATTCCAATCATTGCAAAAGATATTCAGAAGTTTTAAAAACACTTTGAAAATAATTAAAAATTTAAAAATATTTCCAAAATTCAAAACTAAATTAATATTTTGAAAGATTTATTAATTTTACAAAACTTAAATGGAACCAGTCACTGATATTCTACTTTTTGTATAATTATTTTTATCAAAATCATAATATTTATATTTTAAAAACTTACCAAGAAGAAGAAAAACTCCGATCCCGACTAGAAATTCGGGCAAAGTGGGATCTATCATCTTCAATTTTTAGTTGGGATCGTGAATTGACTTAAAATCATACGTCGTGTCAAAGGCACGCGTGAACCGATAAATATTTCACTGGATAATTTATAATTTTGCATTTCATCGAAAAGGAAGGCCAGCGTTATTGAATCCAATATCGAGAAATATGTCAGATGATAAATGACATTCGTCGATCACGTGGAAAAGGAAATTCAACTCATGCGAAAATCGATAAGCGAAAGTATTTAAATCAGAATCATTGATCTTAAATTAATCTCAGGTGGCAAAAAGTAAAAATGTAATAAAATAATTGTAAGTAGGTTAAAACCACGAAATAATTTTTTAGAACAAAATTAAAGCTTATCGAAATTTGAATAAAAAGTTCCCTATCAGTATGAAGATTCTAGAAATATGAATCGCAAGTCAAAAACAAAACGAAGTTAGTAGGAAATTCAATTTATAAATTCGATTTTTTCGTTATCCTCGTAAAATGATATTTTAATGATAAATTTCATTTTTAATAATTTTATAAAGATCCAGATGTTTACATTGTATCAACATCTTGCACTGGTTCGCCTAAATGAAAGAAATTACCAATTAATTTAAATCGAGTAAATGTTTGGTTCAAACAGTTTCCGCTATTATTTTCAATAAGTTTTGTATTATTTAATTTTTTTAGTTATTATTGTTTAGTTAATTAGAGTGCACTTTAACTTATTCCAACTCTCACTTATTTAAAGGCTCACTTATTTCAAGTATCTCACGCTTGTATATGCCACGTGGCGAATTATCTTTACCTTCCACCACTGTACCTGTACGTTTTTGCAAGCGTCAGTGGCTGACCAAATAAAAAGAGGCCTGAAGAGCAGGAATCTCTCACCTCACTGCTCACGGTAGAGGGGACCCGTTCATTTTTCGGAACGGATAAAATTTAAGAAAGGTAAAATTTCAGAATGGGTTATAATACATAATGGTAAAACTTAGGAATACCAAAAATTCGGAAAAAGGAATAAATCAGGAATCCAAAACTCTGAATAGTATTTATTCGGAAGCCAAAGAAGCGGAATGGGTAAAAATTCGGAAACGTTAAAATTAGGAGAGTGAACAATTAGGAATAAATAAAAATACGGAGAGGAAACATTCGGAATGTAGAAAAATTCGGAATAGTAAATAAATGTTGCTATTAGCAGGTCTATAGTTTTTTTTATTTATGGTAGCATACAAATGTTTATCACAGTAAATTTGAATAGCATATCATAATAAATTTATGATATCCGTCATTTTAAATTTTTCACGAAAAAATCATTATTTTTTAATATTATATAATTTAAAAACAATTTTCAACGTACATCATAAATTTATTATGATATGATATTTAAATTCACTGCGATAAACATTTGTTAGCTACCATAAATAAACAATTATACACCTGCTAATAGGTATATTTATTAATAATTCCGAATTTTTCTACTTTCCGAATTTTTCCTCTCCGTATGTTTACATATTCCTAATTTTTCACCCTCCTAATTTTAACGCTACTGAATTTCATCAATTCCGCTTCTATGGTTTCCGAAGAAATACCTTTCAGAGTTTTGGATTTCCGACTTATTGCTCTATCCTACTTTTTTCTATTCCTAAGTTTTACCATTATGTATTATAACCCAGTCTGAAATTTTACCTTTCTTAATTTTTACCGTTCCGAAAAATGAACGGGTCCCCGGTAGAGGTGGGGGCGCAGCAGACTTGAAATATCAGAATGCTTACGTTTCTTGTCCCTTGGAATAAATTAAAATTCACTGTAATTAGAATATAGATATATTTTTCTCTTCATAATTAATTTGTTTAATAATTTTACAGATCAAATTGAACTTCAAAATAGGGAAGTTCCTAGAATTACAGGTGGATCTTTAAATGATGTTTATCAGCTACAGGATTTGGAATTTCGTTGTGATGAAAATAATTGTCATGGAGCTAAACATGCCTTAGATAATACCTGTTAGTGTTATCATTATGAAAATCATAATCAGAAATGTAATTACAATTTAAATAAACTTAGCTCTCGATATAAGAGCTCTCGCTTAACGATATTTTCAGAATTGATGGCCTCCGTAGATTCGTGATAAGAAGATACAATGCGCTTGAAAAGAGTTGGCGTTCAGTCAAGCGTGACAAATAGCTCGAGGGCCGCACTCTCAGCGTGTGAGTTGCACCAAGTTACATCATAATGCCTAAAACTATTCTTATATCAAGAGTTGAGTGTATTACAATTACAATTTTAACATATTTACAAATAGACTTCTTCATAAGGTGGTCCAAAAATTCTGTGGAATTTTTTTTTTTTTATATTCATGCATATTTTTCCCCAAATTTGTTTTAATAAAAACAAACAAAAATCCGTAAAAAAGTCATTTAGAGTTTCCGAAAGCTCTGTGAAGTTCCAAATTTTAAATATCACCCCCCTTAAGTATTTTTTATAGGCTTCCAAAAAAATCCATAAGTGAAAAATTGGGTTTTGAAAGTTTTTGGCCCTTTCACGATATTTTTGCGGTTTTTTAAATTGAAGAATGTTTCGAATATATAGCATACTACTTTTTAGTGATAATTAGATATTTAATTGTTTTGTTTAAAGATTGTATTGCTTTATTTAGCCATTTTCTCTCAGAATCGAGTTAGAAAGTCCCGGTATTAAAGTAATAACTTATTTAAATTAAAAAACATCATTGTTTAAATAATTTATGTATATTTTAAAGAATATTATCTTTGAAGAATATCAGAAAGATGTGTTTTTCTGAAATATTTTACTTTTTGTCCTCTTTTTACTTAGAGCGAGGTAAAACTGTTGCAGTTTAACAATCAATAATCAACGAGAGTTGATAAACATAATTGTTTATAACAATTTACTCTTAGATGACTGCTAGAAATTCACGGGTTTTTCTTAAATTTTTGACTTTGCTTTGGCTTTATAGATAGGCACAAAAAATAAATAAACAATAGCGAGATTCAAATTTTGAACAACTCTTACTGTTTTGTGAATCTGTTTTTCTGAAGCAAGACAAATAATTGTATTATTTTTTTCAATTTTCTATATTAATCATATCAAATGTAAATTTCCCTATGACTAGTTTCTGGGAGCCTTTTAGTTGAAATTTATATTATTGCTAATATTATTAATTTTTTCCTAATTAAAAGGTGAAAAAAAAGCTAAAAAATGTAAGAAAAATTCGCAATTTCAGCATGGCTCTAAGAAAAGATAAATAAAAACAGTGAATAATGGTAGGCAATAATTTTTTTTAACTTGTATGAATTATTATCGCACTAAAGAAAAAGTGGACAAAAAGTTTAATAGTTTTAAAAAAAACCGCAACTATCTAGCATTAATATAGAAGCATATAGTTATAAACAATAATTCTTTGTTTGGACAGTTTTTTTGTAAACTTTAATTAACCTCACTTTACTCGAAAAGTCGACAAAAACTGGAACAATTTATAAAAAATTGCAACTTTCTAGCATCACTATAAGAAAAGATAGTTGTAAACAATAAAAATTTGCATTCACAATTATTTTGTTAAATTTTCATTTATTATTACCACTCACTGTGTGAAAAATAGAAAAAAGTTACAAATTTCAGAAAAAAGCTAGAACTTTCTGGCATAATTCTAAGAAAATGGTATTAAAAATAATATTTTTTCTTTTCAAAATTTTGTCTGTTAACTTGAATTATTGGTATCTTACCCTAATTTAAAAGTGGACCAAAAATGGAAAATTTTAGAAAAAACTGCATCCTTCTAGCATGATTTTAAGAGCATATTACTATAGTTAATAATTAATTGTTTAAATAATTCTTTTTGTTAAACCTGATTGATCATTGCCTCAATCTAACTGAAAAGTTGAAAATAAAGTGAAATATTAGGAAAAAACCTCGACTTTATGACTCTATTCTAAAAGAAAATTTGCTAAAAACACTAATAAAATGTTTAAACAATTTATATAAGCATCTGATCATTAGTAGAAAGTAGCAGATTATGCACCAGGAACAATATTTTTTTGTAAACCTTAGAAAAGTCATAATTAGCGCTAAAAAGGCCATAGAACTCAATTTTTTACATATGGGAAATCGTACATTTAATTTTTTTTTGTAAATTCGAATAGAAACGAAATGCATACAAATTTGATGAAAATTTGGACCACTCAATTCCTTCAAGATATTAAAAAAAATATGGTAATTTATATACAATTTTATTGTTGTAAATTATGTTTATATAATTTAAATTTAATTAGGTACTTTATGGAAGCGCAAGTTACTCTTTGGAATTCTCGATACGTTAGCTTAAAAGAATGTTACGTAAAGTCTGACGGAATAGCAATAATTTCATATCTCCTTTTGTACTTTTTTTTTAACAAATGATCCAAGAATTTTTTATCTTTCCCATTCATCAGATTTCAGGTTGTACTGGAGTTGCTGATGATCCAGAATTTACCGCAATAGCAGAATTTTTATCAAAATTAAAGCTGTTGGTAGAACTCTTAATATTTCACCAGGTATTTTGGATACAAGTTTTTTAAAATTTATTTATTAAAAAAAAAATTTGTTTCACTTACTTTCTGATTTATTTGTTATAAATTATTGCATTGTTATATTCAGACGGTTTAAAGTGCATCACTGACTGCTTTTCAACGGCAGGCTATTATATTTACCAAGGCTCATTAACAACTCGTCCTTATTACGAATGTTTGACCTGGATAGTAATTCCGAAACCTATGAGAATTTCTTTGTATCAGGTGGATATAATTTTAAATTAAAATATAATTTTAATATATTAGTGAAATTTTTCACACAAAAAAATTTATATACAATCAGAACCATTAATAAAGGTAATAAATAAACAGTAGATTGATAAGAAATTTTTTTTTTGTCTAAAATAGGTCCTCTATAAGCTGTTTCTTTTCGTATCAAAATTACTCCTAAATTTTTTTCAATTATACAAAAATATTTTGCTCATTTTTAAAAAAAAATGCTAATTTTATTTCAATGTTCACTGTTAATATTTTTTAAGCATAACTAGACTGCAATAAATGTAGTCAAATAGTATTTGATATAATTTAA
>NC_046660.1:40416567-40431150 GCF_010883055.1 Belonocnema kinseyi | reverse complement strand
AATTAGGGGTCTAGGCAGTCTATTTTTTCAAACAAATTTTTTTTATTCTATTTAGTGCTATTTAGGGATTATTTTCATTTCCCTTACCAGAACTGTATTAATGTAAAAAAAATTAACACGTTTTTTAACAGGATTAAAAAAAGCTATTTCAGGGGCCTTGCAGTCTTATTTTTAAGAAATGCTTATTTTATTTTGATTAACGCTGTTAACTGAGTATCTAATATTAGAATATCTGGCCTGTATAAGTTTCATAAAAATACATTAACCGGATTTTGAAAAAAAAATGGAAAAAATTTTATTTCCACAGACAAAGCCTCTAATCAAGAAAAGAAAGTCAGTACACTTTAAACAAAGACGTACAAACAAAACAAAAATCAAATCAATACTATGCAACTACAATTTTATTCTGGAAAATTTAGTTCTTACTATATTGTGATTGTTGACATGATTCTGCTTTTGAAATTAAAACAATTTCGGAAAAATAAAACTTTTTTAAAGCAAAATTTGTGTACGAGAAATCAAGGGAAACAATTATTTAAACTAATAATTCTTCAAATGAGTTTCTTGACAATTGTTATGCTTATTACTGCAGAAAATTTATTTAATTGTAACATTTATTTAAAGTATATATTTGCCTACTATACAATAATTTACGTCTGTACAAAGATTTTTACAATTTATTATTAATACTACTGTAGGAATAATACTACTCCAGGATAACCCAAAAATTCAATTTTATTTTTCGTACAAACACATTATTTGTAAAATAACAAACGAAAAAATAACTAAAACAATAAAAATTTAATTTAATTACGTGTACGTCACTGAAAAAATAATTTGTAAAGAATTTTTTTGATTGCAATGTTTTTTCTCCATATAATAAAAAATTGGTGACAAAATTATTTAGACTACATTAGTAATGTTTTATCATCAATTGTACTTTTTTTATTAATTTTTTATTAATAGTTTTCAATAAAAATAGATCAAATTTAAAATTTAAATTCAGTAATTTTGATGATTTCACAACTAAGATACTAATAAAAGAATAATGCTTTCAATTGTAAAACTGTGTACCATCAAGATATTATGTATTTCTCACAAATTAAATAAAAATAAAATAAATTTTGTTAAACAATAATCAAGTGTTATTGATATTAAGAAGCTGAACAATTTTTAATAAAAACTGATATTTAGTTGTGCATATTTTTCAGTAAAAATGAAAACATGTTTTTTCTTAAAAACGCGTAGTAAGATTTCTTTCTTTCTTGTAATGCTAAAGTCAAATACTCCATTACTAATGGTAATTAAAATTTTATAATTTTTACATTCTTATCAAAGAAGGTATTAGATTTTTCATTTAAAAATGTAACTCCATGACCCTCTATATATTTTTCTTCACTTAAGAAATAAACAGCGGCAGTTAAAATAATAAATCGTTTATTTGGCAAAAATGGGTTTACGAGACTCCTAGATAAATTTTCCTAATTATTTCACAAATGCGATTAAAGTATTGCATTGAAACTAATACAGTCAAGGGATACTGAAAAAAAATTCAATTTCAGCTACAATTAAAATAAAATAAACATTTGTCAAAAATGGGCATGCGAGACCCCTAAATATTCCTTTTTCTTTACATTTTTCAAAAATTAAAAATAAAAAATAAAAATTTGGTCGATGTATTTAACTACATGTAATACAGATCAGTTATTCAAAAGAAAAATAAACCATAGCCAGTAAAAATTAAAATTAAATAGGCCATTTTAGCACAAATGAGCTTGCGGCATCCCCTGAATATATTTTTTAAATTAATTTCATAATCTGGGTGATTTTTTTCGCTAAAAATAATACAGCCCCAGTATGCTTAAATAAAATAATTAATTATCAGCAGCAATTCAAATAAAATAAAAATTTTTGTAGCAAAATAGGCCTACAAAAATTTGCCCCTAATTATATATTTTAAATTTTCTTAAAAGCGATATTAAAATGTTCTGACAGTTTTGAATAGCCTTGCCAAACTCTAAATATATATTTTCTAATTATTTAAAACATCTGGCTATTGTATTCCACTCAAATTAATATAGTCCTGGCATTCGAAAGTAAAATAAATCATTTCAAGTGAAAATGAAAATTAAACATTAAATTTTATGCGAAAATGGTTTTGCGAAATCCCTAAATATAGTTTTTTAATTCTGAAAAAACTAGGGGTCAATTTTACACCAAAAGAAACAACTCGCAGAGGATTTATTTTAGAGAGAAAAATAAAGCCTTTTTGGGCCATCCTAGTACATATGTAAGTCTGCAATAAAATGTGAATACAATTGATGGACAAATGTCGATAAATATGCTATCACGACTCAGTACCAATTTTGAGGAATTACAGATCACAACAATCTCTTCATTGTAGAAGGGTATTTAATGTCGATGAAAAAGCTAATGACTAGAAAAGAAAATTTATTGTTTAAATATTTTTTCGATTTCATTTGTTTTATTTTTCTAATTTTGAAATCAGGGTTAGGACGTGAGGTTATTTTAGAAAAATCCTGTACGATTAAAAATAATATTTTGATTATTAATTGATCCTATTTTATAATTAAAGAACTGATGGCGGAGATGGTGTATCTAATTGGTAACTCAATTTCATGTTATATTTTATTTTCAAATTATCAAAATCGGTTTTCCATTAAAAATGCACTCCAAGACTTTCAGTTCAGCAACTAAAAACATGTAATCAAACAATTTTATCTTCAACTTTCAATCTTTGAGAGAGTCTACTTCTGAAATTTGCAATATTAACCACAAAGTAATAAATTGAACGTCAATTTTTTTTATCTCTAGGTTTGCCAAAGTCGGGCCAATCTCCTATTGACATAGAAGACAAAGCAGTTCGTCCTCACAGATTCCCATCATTAAATCTCAGTGGACATTGGTTGAGAGACGGAGATGCAACATTGATTAATACTGGAAAAACAGGTCAATTTAATTTAATAAAAATATTATTTTTAGCAAAAAAAGGAACTAGATTTTTAGTAAGAAGAAAATTTTTTATTTTAGCAAAAATTTGTTTAAGCGGAGACAGAATTCCTTCATCTATCAAGGGTGGTCCTTTATTCACCGATGAGTATGAATTTCAGGAAGTCCATTTTCACTGGGGAAAGGAAAATTGTTGCGGATCAGAACACACGATTAATAGTACTTGGTGAGAAAAAAATTAACTAAAAAAAAATCCGATTTTCAATTGAAATTAGTATAGTATTAGTAGTTTTTTTATTTAAGAGAAAAAATAATTTTTAATACAAATTTCAAATAACTTTCAATTTGTTAAAAGTTTTTAAACACTTAAAATTAAAGTGAAATTAGATTCTTGTATTTAAGAACAAGAAAATAAAAATCATTAATTTACTTTTAATGATTTTCATGAACACGATTTTCCTAAAATACTTCAGAATAGGTTAGCAAAAATTCGATTTAGTTTAAAAGATATTGAAGCCTTTCAGAAGTTCAGAAAGAATTTGAAAATATTTAGGGACATTTTGTCAAGTTTCAAAATATTTTTAATATCTTCTAAACTTGCAGAATTCTTAAATGTCTTCTAAATTAATTCGATTTTATTCTATATTTTTTTTTATTTGGTTGGAAAGGAATATCATTAAAATCTTCTGGATTCTTTTTTTAATAATTTTGGGAATGTTTTGAAATCTTTTTAAATTATTTCAAATATAACAAAATAAATAATTTAACGAAATAAAAATTGATTTTCTATTATGCTAGAAATGTAAAGAAATATGTTTCATTCTCTTTACACCTTTCAAAAAATTTAAAAAACTTCTTTGTTTGAAAATATTTGAAAACCTAGATTAAAAACGAAAAACAAGAAACGTTAAATGTACAACAAAAGAGATAAATTTCAAAATATATTTTAAACTGACTCGAATTATTTCTTAAATTTAAGAAAATCTTTAAAACTTTTAGGAATTTTATGAAAAGTTCTTCCTTTTTTTGAAATCTTCAGGAATGCTTAATTGAAAATCTTTAACAAATTGATAGCATGTTTAGAATTGTTTAAATCTTCAGAAGTTTAAATTTTTTTGCATTTTTTGAAAACTTCTAAATATTAATAAAACACACTAGAATTTCTCTAAGATGTCTTAATCTTACAATTGCAATATCTAAAAATTTTACTTTAAAATCCTCTACAATATTTTTTAACGTTTTAGTCAATCATTTATTGTCTTTTTATATTGGAAAATTTTTCAAACGTTAAATTTTTGTATTTTCTTTCAAACGTTATTTCTTAGTTTAAAAATTATTCAAAATTTTTCTAACAATTAAAAAAAAACTGTTATTCTCTTGATCCCTTATACAATACTTAAAAATATATTTTTTCAATATCTGCACAAATCTACAGTTTTTTAAAAGTTTTAAGCTGTGTTTAACATTTTTACATTCTTTACGAAATTTGTTTAAACCTTTAAATTAAAAGTTTTTGTTAAATGTTTTAGAAACCTACAATCCTTTTAAATATCTTTGAAAACTATTTGAATAATTTCTAAAATTTGTTAAAAATTACAACAATTTCCCTAAAATCTTTCAATTCTACTTTGAAAATTTTGGAAGTTTTTTAAAATGTTTGCAATTTTTACATATTTTCTTAGAAATTATTTTCCTGAATAAAATGTAATTTCAAATTTTTCTAATGATCTGCAGAAAATATATTTTTTAAACCTTTTAAGATGTTAAGAAAGTTTTTTTTAGAAATCTTTAAAAATCTACATGTTAAAAAAAATTTAAACTCTTTAGAAAATGTTTGGAAATTTTTTTAGCACATTCAAAGTTGGGAGGCGAGGGGATACATATCAAAAGATATTACATAAAAATGATTTCTTAAATATTTCTTAAGAAGTGACTAAGCTCTAATTTACAACAACTTAATAACAAGTACAGTGAATCTCTTCAATAGCCCTCCCTTTTATAGTTTAATCGAGAATTGACGCCGCACTATAGGTATGTGTGAAAGGAGTTGCGCAGGGTGCGTGGGATTTGGGGTTGTCACTAACGTGAGCACTCAGGCGTGAACAATCAAAAGCGGAGCAAGCTATAATGAGTTAGCTCCCACCCACCGTCAGGCCCAAAATCGGCGCTATCGAAGAGTTCCACTGTATTTATTCCTTGTATTTTTTCAAAAATCGAGCTTTTCCTATTTAAAACCCCTTGTTACTTTCAAAAGTCCGGGGTGTGGATTAATATTGACAGATTTGAAAAAAATAAAATTTTTTTTTCGGAATCTGGTGACTGGTGGCGCACCTTTTTAAAGAGAAGGTTCGAAATAAGCTAAAAAATTTATTTAGGTTTTCAATGGAAGCACATGCAGTTCACTGGAATAGAAGGTACGGAACTATAGAAGAAAGCAAAAAACATAAAGACGGACTTTGTGTCCTTGCGTTTCTTTTTCTGGTAAATAAATAATTAAATAGCATATTAATTAAATACTTGTAGAAAAAATTATTACATATTTCAAACGTTTACTTGAATTAAATTCATAAAATAATAGTACGTGATTCATAGGCTACAGACACAAACTCTTCATGGAGTAACCCACAATTGGAAATTCTAACAGATAATTTAAGATACATTATTGAGGCTGGGTCAGAGAAAAAAGTTCCAGCTAGTAGGTTTAACTTTTGGAATTAAATTGAGCTAAATAGTGGTAAATTTAAAAACTTGCAATATAAACAGATTGTCTAAAATGGATGCAACATTGCTTAAAGGTCCCCAGTTATTATACTTATTCAGGATCTTTAACCACACCTCCCTATACTGAATGTGTGGTTTGGATTGTAATTCCGCAACCTATAAGAATTTCTCCAAATCAGGTATAAAGTGTAAAAACTAGTCAAAAAATGTTTCACAAAAAAAGGATATCGGAGCCTATTAAGACGTAAATAAGTCTTTTAAGACTCCCATTCCCATACTTTTCCTTCCTACACAATTCAGACTTCACTACTTCTTCCTCTACTGCCACCACCCCTACCTCCTCTCCGCGACTCCTCCTCTCCTCCCCCTCCTCTCTTCCTCTTCGCCAGTCATCTTTACCTCCTCTCCCGCTCTCCTCTTCACCTCCTCCCGTCATATCCTCCCCTCCTCTCTTTCTCACGAACCACTCCTTGCATTCAGGTCTCCTCCTCAGCTCCTCTCCTTTTTTTTCCAATTTCTCTTCTCCAGCCTCTAATTTCCCTTCCCTACTCACCCTTCTTTATAATTATTTTAACACAGTACCCCACACCTCATTTCCTCTACCAAATCTGTAATTAAGCTTAACTTCCTCTAATTTATCTCACCTCACTCTCCTTGCCCATTTTCAACCCCTTATTTTACCCTTCGCCACTTCTTCCCTCACTTTATCTCCTTCTCCACGCTTTCTCAGCTGATACTCCACGATGCCTACTTTCCTTCCTCAGCTCTCATGTGCCCACCCCTACTCATTCTCATTTTTAATCATATCTGAATAATAACCATGCCCTAATTTCCCTACTGTCTCCCTCATTTCTTTTCTCTCTCCCCACTTTTTCCCCACTTATTCCCCCGCTGCAATTTTCTATCACTTCCATCACTTCCTCTAGTTTCATTTTCTCCATCTCCTTTCTCATTTCCCTTACTTTCCTTACATCTGACCGAAACTATTAGGGTTTCTGCCTAAGCTACAAAACCCTAAAAAGCTAAAAATTTTGAAAATCTTTTTACTATTTCAAATACTCTAAAATATTTGAAAATTCATCTTGTTTGCAGATAGATGACTTCCGAAAACTCAGGAATGGGGAAGATCAGCAAATATTGGCTAATGCTAGAAAGGTTCAAACTTTGCGCGGAAGACGAATATTTTTAGCAGTCAATACCATCTGAATTTTTAATTCCTTAAACAATTCAAATACAATGCTTTAAAAAATTACGTTAGAATGAAATTGTATCAATCTCTTTCACGTTAATAATAAAACTGACAATAAATTAATTTTTAATATTTAAAAATTTTATTTAATAAAAGACAGGTGTATCCAACCGTATTAACATTTTTATTTGCCATGATCAAATTCACTTAATTGTAAAATTTTAATCAACATTTTTATTTTAACGACAGGTGAAAGATTATCATTTTCGACTGTTGTTTAATAGTAAGATTTCTTGTACTCACCTCTTGCTTGAATAATTAAAATTTAAATTATTGTTGATAAAGACATATAGGTTTTTTCTTAAAATTGATTCACAGACTTTGTTTCCATTCGCTTAAAGTTCGGTTCTGAGTCAACTCTACAAAAACTTCTAATTAGTTCGAAAATTATATTAATAATCATTTTACTGTCTTTCAAAATATCCCGATACAGCTAGTCTAATTTTCAATTAATTATCTAGCACTTTTTTAAATTTGTAAACAATTAAAAAATGTCATTAAAATACTTTGTGAAACTTGTCGAAACGTATTAAAAGTCGCGATTAATACCTACAGATCTCTTAAAAACAAAAATTTCATAATTTTGAAAAATATTTCACATTTTAAAATGTGGCCAAATGGCTTCCGTTTCCGGTACCGATCGCGAAAAACTCTTTTTTATCAAGTGGTGTATTTTTGGCTTTGGTGAAGAGAATAAGGGTGAGTAGATGCAGAAAAGGCAGAGATTGCGGAGATCGAATGTAAAGGATGAAGAGTGAGTGAAGGCAAAGGTTTGAAGGATGAAAGTGAGTGGTTTGAATTGAAAATTTGGAGCGTGTGAAGTTTTTGAGGTTAGGAGTTAAAAAATAATTGCTTGGCCAGGGGGCAAAGAGGTAGGTGATAAAGGCGGGAAACGTCACGGAGCTTTGGGTAAGGTAGGATGCCGACGACGCCAAGTCCACAAAATGGCGCCAGAGAGCAACAGTTACTGGACGATCGCACAGAGCAGAAAACCGCAGTGGCAGCAAAAGCTGACGTTGCTGAAAGCATTGGCAGTGAAGGGATGGGTGACGTTGATCGCAGTGACAGCAGTGGTGATGAAAGTGCTGAGAAGTCAACCCGGGGGGGGGGGGGGGGCGAACTCAGGTACGAGAAAGCAACGCGGAAGGCCCTCAAATTTACAGCGCCGTAACAAGCTGGGCAACGCGGGTTCGAACAGAAGTCTGGAAGAATGGCAAAAAAAGGCGAGCGCGACTAGCAGTGGAGGGGAGGAAAAAAGGAAAAGAGTGGCTAGGAACGACGAGCTAGACAGGGACCAGGAAAAAAAGTGAGTTAGAATTAAACAGAAGACACCATAGAGAGAGAGAGAGTGATAGGAGGGATGGGGGTATGTTTGAAAAGAACGTCTGGAGTGAGAATGAATGATTAAATAAAAGACTCAGTGATATTGAAAGAAGATTAGAAGGGGAAGAAAGGGCAAAGAGGAAAAATAAGATAATAGTTAAGGGATTAAAAGTGGAGAGTGAAACAGGAGAAGTGGAAATAAAAAATCTTTTGCGGGACATTAGAGTGCAGGTAAGGGTAGAAGAATTCAAGAGAATAGGTGGGACAAAAAAAGAAAAAGAAAGAATGTTTCTAGTAAAAGTGGGGAGTAAGGAGGAGAAAAAGAAAATTATGGAGGGGAAAAATTATTGAGAAGACGAAGGGAAAGGATTGAAGAAGATCTGACATGGAGAAAGAGAAAAAGGAGATGGCAAATAGAGTAGAGGGCTTGAGTAGAAAGTAAAAAGGGCCATATGATGTGGATAGGGAGAGACAGGTTATTGATAAATGGGGAGGAATCGTGTTGGGATGAAGAATTAGAAGAATTAAAGAAAAAAGGAAAAAGTATTGTAAAAGGTAGGGGGAAGGAAGTCGAAAAAGATTCTAGAAATAAATCAGAGGAGTTTCCAAACAGCAAAGGGGAAACAAAGTGAAGAGGAAAGAAGAGGAAAGCGAAGAGAGAAACGTGAAACTTGGGCACATGAGAAGGACTGGATGGGAATAAAAAGGCTGTTACCGAAAGGTTATGTGTGGACGATGCAAGAAGCAAGAAAAGAACACGTTAAAGGGAGAGGGATGGGCGGCATGATGTCAGGGGTGAAAAAAGAATTGGCAGTAAAAGGGAGAATAAATGGGGACATAGAGGAAAAGGATGGAACAATGATAAAAAAAATTATAATTGTGAAAGTAGAAATAGCGGTGGTGTGTGTATACAGAAGAAGAGGGGAATAGGAAGGCTAAGTGTAATAAGGAGGTGGATGGATGAAAAGAAGGAAGAATTGGTTTTAATGGGAGGGCTTTTAAATGCATGGACTGGCGAACAAGGGGGAGAGTTATGGGATAAAGAAAAGAAGGTATATATAAGGGACTCCAAAAATAGAGAGACGGACAGGGAGGGAAGGAAGTTACTGGACATGATAGGAGAAACAGGATGGTTTATATGCAATGGAAATATGAAAGGAGATTCGGAAGGGGAGATCGCATTCATAGGAAAGGGAGCGACAGTAATAGACTACATCTTGGCTGAAGAAAGAATGCGGCGTATGATAGGGAGTATGAAGGTAGGGAATGAGATAGGTTCCGAGCACTTCCCGGTCATAGCTACACTGAAAACAGGCGTGAGTTAGCGCGGCGGAGGGAGTAGAAAAAGCGATCAAAGAATGTTGGGTGTTGGATGTGATAAATAGGGATAGAGGGGAAAGGAAGGGCGTTAACCAAGAAATAGAAATGGAGAAATGGACGAATTATTTTAAGGGTCTATTAGGGAGAGAGCAAAATAAGATCAAAGGGGAAAAGTGTAGGATAGTCCAAGGAGAAATGGAGGAAGGGAACGAGATAACAAGAGAAGAAGTGGATGAGGCAATGAATAGGTTTAAAAGAAACAAGGCGTCAGGAGAAGATGGTATGGAGAACGAAGTGATGAAGTATGGAGAAGAAGGAATTAGGGATGAGATGTGGAAGATCTGCAACAAGGTCTGGAAAGGGGAAGGTTGGCCGGAAGAGTGGGCGACGAAATGGTGGTACCGCGTGTCAAGAAAGGGGAAGGAAAGAAGGTAGAGGAATACAGAGGGATCACTCTCATTTCAGTCGGCTATAAAATATATGCAGAAATCTTGAGAAAAAGGTTGGAGAGGCAGGCAGAACAAAAAGAAAGTATCCCACATAATCAGACGGGATTTAGAAAAGGGATGGGAATTTTAGACAACATCTACATACTTAACTATCTAGTTAACAGAAATTTGGGGAGAAAGAAAGGGAAACTAATTGCTTTGTTCGTAGATTTCAAAGCAGCGTTTGACTCAGTGAAAAGAAAAGTGTTATGGCAGGCAATGTAAGAGAGGGGTGTAGAGGAAAAGTTGGTGGAGAAGATAAAGGTAATTTTGACTGAAACCAGGATTAGGGTGAAAATAGGAAATGAAAAAGGGCAGGTTTTCTGAACAGGCCAAGGTCTAAGGCAAGGGTGCCCGTTGAGTCCGTTACTACTTAATATCCTACTGGCAGACTTAGAGGAGAAGCTAAAGAAGAAAGGGAAAGGAGGAACGGTTTTGGCTAATAGCAAACTATACTCTCTAGCATACGCGGAGGATGTAGTTCTATTAGCAGTGATGAGAAGGGGATGAACCTAATGATGAGCATCTTCGAAGAGTATGTGGGAACAAAAAAGCTGACGGTGAATGTAGGTAAGACAAAGGTGATGTGCTTCAGAAATAGAAAGAGCAAAATAAATTACGTTCGGAAGATGAACGGACAAAAAGCGGAAATTGTGGAGGAGTTCTGTTACCTAGGTTTTTGGTTTGAGGCAGAAGGGGGAAACGAGCTGCAGGTGAGGAAAAGAATGTGCGAGTAGAATAATGGGCCTAGTATGGGGTATAGGAAAGAGAAGGTTCAAGAATGATTGGAGAATGAGGGTCTGGTTGTTTGATGCGTTGGTGTGGGCGGTGTTGTGTTATGGTATTGATATCTGGTGATGGAAGGAACATCGGAAAGTAGAGAGCATGCATGAGCAATTTCTGAGGTGGGTAATGGGGGTTAGCTGGAGTTGCCCAGGATATATGTTAAAAGAAGAGTTAGGAAGAGAAAATATGGTTACTAGACAACTTAAGAGAGCCTGGAGGCTTTGAACAGAAGCTAAAAAGGTGAGGGAAGTAGAATTGCACAAGCATGTTTCGGTGAAATTCGGAACAATGAAGCGAGAGGTATTGTGGGAAATTCCAAATGGAAGGAAGAAAGGAGAAAAATGAGAAGGGTGTATGATATTTGAGAAGAGGTTATGGAGTAGCAGAACATAGAGTTAGAGCTATTAGTCCAACAAGGAGAAGAGAGATGAACAAAGATTATAGATTTGAGGTACAATAGATGGTATATGATGGTCAAAGGGTTGATGGAACCAGATTATCTGCAAAAAATAAGAAAGGAAGAAAAATGGAGTAGGGTTGTATGGTCCTGAATGGGAGAAGGAGTGAGAGCATATAGATATTGGATGGATGAAGAGGAGAATTTATGCATAGTATATGGATAAGAAATTGAATCATGGGCACATGTATTAGAGAGATGTACAAGAAAGGAAGAGGGACAGTCGAGTGTGGATGAGTGTGTAAGATGGATTTTGGATGTCAGTGGATAGAGAGAGATGTGGATGTAGAAATTTAAGAAGCAAGGAAGTAGGGCAGAGCCAAACGGGTGATCCTGAAAAGGGACAGTAAAAAGTGAAAATTGTTTTCAATATCGTGGAAAAAGCATTTTTTATGGTAAGAGGAAACGGAAGCCCTGGAAGCTCGCTCATTTTAGGAATAAATGTCACTACTGTTTGAATTGTAAATATATGTACAGGGAGCGCAGGCCCTCAGACCCGCAAAAGGGAGAGATTGAATACATACAACATACAAATTGTGGCTAGATTCACAAATTTAAGTGGAATTTGAAAAAATAAGTCTTTTGTATTTTTTTTGTTTTTTAAATGTTAAAAAGCATATAACTTTCTTAATTTTCATCAAAATTAAAAATTTACTTTGAAAGACGTTTTGATCATATACCAGAGACTTATAAAACAATTTTTATAACTCTTAACAAAAATTATTTTAAATTTTGAAAATGCTCTAATTTTTTTTTTAAATAAATCTCTCGTTAACGAACTTCACCTTTATTTTGGGTCCATAAAAAGTTGTATGAAGGGCTGACTCGATTTGAATATTCCTTTAAAAGTCATCGTGGCTAAAAAATTCAGGTACCTACACAACAACACAGCATACAAACAGCCATCATTACAGGCATTTTCGACCAAAATTAATGAATTAAAGGAATTTTTTAATTCTAAACTTTGAAACGATATTTTTTAAAGGGTCTTAGATATTTTTGTCAACGTTTCTGATACATGGCAGAAATACTTGCAAATTAAAGTAATTCCTGGAGAGATACTTAGTTATTAATTTTCTACAAAAATAGTTAAGTTTTAAGCTCCAAAAGACGCATTTTCAAATAAAGAGGATAACTATTCAATAAAATTGTTAAATTTACATCAAAATCGTTAAATTTAGTTGCAAATAGTTGCATTTTTAGCCAAAACAGATCAAATTTCTACCCAAAGAGATGAATATTCTACCAAAGAAATATTTTTCAGTCCACAAATAAAAAAAATATTTGCATATAAATTGTTTAATATTTACTAAAAATTAATTAATGGCATGGACTTTTTTAAAAAATCTTCGTGAGAATAAAAAAGATTCTCATGAAAAAAAATGTCTCGGCATGTTTTAGGGTTATCTAAAAAGTAATAACAGTTAGTTAATCAATTATCATTTTTTTATTTACTTTGATGTAATATCGATTTTTGAAAATTTGCGTCATCTCTCTCAGAATGACCATGTCCCATTGGGATTTCTATTTTTATAAAACTTCGCAGCGGGTATATTCTTGTTCTTTGAAAATTAATTCTTTCTTAGCTGAAAATTTCGCATTTTGATTTTTGGTTGAACGATAAAATTTTTTAGTGGAAAGTTCATCTTTTTTGTAAAAAATGAATCTGCTTGATTAAAAATACATCCTTTTACTTGACAATTAAATTATTTTGTTAAAAAATTAATCTTTTTGTTAAAAGTGCAATATTGTTACTGGAAAGGTGAAAAATTTAGAGTGTTTCAATCAGAATTTAATATAGTACTCAAATTAATTTTATTTCAAAGAATTTATTCACCTGGGAAGCCTGTTATGGATATAGTTAAAAAAATGTTTTAGCTTCCTTTTAAAATTAAGGAGGAAGAGGGGGTGAGATACAAAAAGTATGTAGTCTGAAGTTTAAAACCTTTTAAACCCTGCTACAGTTGGTTTCAAATTATATATTTTGGTTTGAAAAAAAGCTAAAAAAGTAAACTGTAACAAGTCAGGTGAGGTAAAAATGAAAATAATGAAGAGTTTAACCGAATGAACTTATCTGCGGGTTAAATTTCATGTAGAAATTATTCGAATTGTTTAAAATTGTTTACCTCATAAAACTTTCCAAATTATTATTAATAAATAATAATTCAATTTGTTTAGTACTTTTCAATAAATAACTTATGAAACTATTTTTCTGGTTCATTTAGCCTGACATAAGAATCAATAGTTGCACACGCTTTACTTATCGTCTCTCCGAACAATTCATAAATCCGCAAATAAAATATTTCCCTGAATAAGCTAACATGACTAGGTTTCAATTTGATAAATTTTTGAATCCTTTGTTCTTCCTCTTTTGAACGCGTAGATAAAAGACTCCTTCGGTTCTTTTTTTTCGATTTTATTTTCTTCTGAGGCGTTAAAGCTCCAGAGGAATTTCTCGAGGGACTGTTTGACCTGGATCGATCACGACTTCGAACTATCGATAAACCAGTTTCCACTACGCAAGATCCAAAGCAAATATTCCTGATGAATTCGCTTTCAGTTTCAAATTGATTAACAAACGAGCATAATAAATCGAAAACCTGTTCGTGTTTCCGAATTATTGACGAGTTATACAAGCTCGGTTCCAAGGAAGCTCTGCAAAGATCCACAAAGCGAGCCAGTGCAATTTGTTGGAATTCTGGATCTTCAATTCCCAGGAGAATTTTTCTAAAATCGAATATAGATAAATTCCATTCTGCATTATCCGAGATGGAGATGCTTTTAAAAATCTCACGAAATTCCTTTACTAATCTTGGATGGTAAAAATAAGATGCATTTTTCGTAGAGAAAATTTCGCTCTCAAGGAAGAGTGTTTTGTAAGGGGGATCTGGTGGTTGAAATATTAATGCATCGTGGGCTATTTCTTCTAGGATTGCTTTGATTGTTATGTCTCTACTTCTCCTCTCGAGGCAATCATATATTTTCTGAAAATTAAATGAAATATTAATAAATTACTGCAAAATAAAGAGAGTTTAAGAAAATTTTGGTCATTACATTTCTGTATCTATCTATTTATTATTGACCCAACTAGCCCGATAAAATTATTGCAGTCTGGACCTTAAGGCCATGTGATGAGTATAACAGCTGATCAAGTTAGCCCTAAGATCAATACGAGGGTGGATTGATAAGTTTCCGGCCTGACCAAGAGATGGCGCCACTAAGCCTACCTTGAGGTGGCGTTCTATAGTACCATCCTTAGATAGCTTGTA
>NC_046660.1:40413994-40416467 GCF_010883055.1 Belonocnema kinseyi | reverse complement strand
AAAATCTACTCTCACCATTTTCTGAAAAATTTAGTTCTGAATTAAAAAAAAAAAAAATTCTAAAATCGGTGCATAATTGCGTTCTAAATGTCATTTTGAACCACGTTTTCCGATTTCACCCCACTGTGCTGCGCTAGTGCTGCTTTGACACAGCTGATGCCAGACTCATACGTATGTCAGACCAAATATGCTTATTTGCATTTTAAGTGAAAACATTAGTTTTTGAATTATTCGTGCAAATTGCTTGCAGGCATGAACATAGGAAACAAGGGACTAGGCATGCCATCCTAACTTGTGACCGGGGTTTAATCAAGGGAGGAGGGGGGGGGGGGATTCCATGAGTGGAAAGAGCCCTAGTCCGTTGTTTCCTATGTCCATGCTTGCAGGGTTTGATAACAGCACGGTCGGTATTTCTCCAAAATAGTAATTAAAAAAAAATTTTCAATATTCTAATTATTTAGGACCAGAAACACATTCTTGCATGCCTTCTATTTACCGTGCCAAATTTTTAACACGATATCTCATTCCGTGTGGGCGTAAGTTGGGAAAGAAAACTTCCACTGGTGTTTTCTTCAAAAAAAAATGTTGTTCTCAAAATTTTCACCGGAACAAAGCAGAGACATGGACCTTATTACCTCCTGTTTCATTTCCCAAACTTTCAGAGCGATACCTCATTTCGTTTAGACATAAGTTGTGAAAGAAAAATTGAAGACCAGGTTTGGTCACGTGACCCTCTCGTCACATGGCCTTAATGTAATATTTGAACCACATAAGCTAAAGACAGTTTCACTCTCGGGAGCAAAACGATATTTTCAAAGAATATTTTGTTTATAATTGAAAATTGAGCGTTCTTTTGCGCCTTTAATATGCAATGCGCTAGCTACCACTGTATGTCGGTCTGCATAAACACCATATAGTAATATATAACATAACAATATAATAAAATACAATGTCTTCGCTGTTCCCGAAAGGAAGTTCTTTTTTTCTCACCATCAATCCAACTAAAAAATTATAATTTTATGTCATCATTTTTTTATCTTTAACTACACCGGGTGACTACAGCCCGATACACAGTGTTAGCTGCCGCATTGCATATTACAGGCGCAAAAGTACGCTCAATTTTTAATTACAACCAAAACAACAAACAGAACATTTTTCGAAAAACTCGCTTAACTGCTGCCAGTAAAATTTCCTTCAGATTGTGTCGTTCCAATATTACTTTAAACAATGCATTCTCGTAGACGTATTATGTATGTGGAAAAATACCAAGTCGTTTTAACTTAAGGCCATGTGACGAGAGGGTCACGTGACCAAACCTGGTCCTCAATTTTTCTTTCCCAACTTTCGTCTAAACGAAATGAGGTATTGCTCTGAATGTTTGGGAAATGAAAGAGGAGGTACTAAAGTCCATGTCTCTGCTTTGTTCTGGTGCAAGTTTTGAAAAAAAAAATTTTCGAGGAAAATACAAGTGCAAGTTTTATTCCCAATTTACGTCCACACGAAATGATATATCGCGTTAAAAATTTGGCACGCTAAATAAAAGGGATGTAGAAATGTGTCTCTGGTCCTAAATAATTAGAATTGTGGAAAAAGTTTTTTTTTATTACTATTTTGGAGCAATACCGACCGTGCTATAATCTACTGGAATCATTGACATAGGAAACACGGGACTAGGCATGCCATCCTAACTTGGCGAGCGGGATTGAATCCACGGGAGGGAGTGGGGAGAATTCCATGAGGGGGAGAGCCGCCATCTTAAGATGTGCCATTTGATTATGCGCACGAGCATTTTTGCCGACAAACTATGCATGAAAATATAAACATGTAGGCGCTGCCATGTTTGTCGCGGGACATCAAAAGGTGGCAGACCTCCCCCCTCATTGCATCATCCCCGCAATGGCATGCCTAGTCCCTTGTTTCCTATGTCCATGACTGGAATCAATTTTCAAAGTTGTCAATGGGCTAGTTATGAGGTGTATATTTATAAAAGTGGGACAAAACAACAAAAATCGCTCACGAACATTATGCACAAATAATGCAAAAACTAATGTTTGCACTTGAAATGCAAATAAACAAATTTGGTCTGACATACGTATCAGCTGTATCAAAGCAGCACTACCACAGCGAGTAGACTACGTGGAACTTCCACGGCCCTGTGAGTAAAACAGATTGCATGATTACCGACAGAGAAATTTAGAAGTCAAACTTCTGCTGCAAAGTCTAAATGCGTCTGTCGATAATCATTATTTTCATAAATAAACTTTTTTCTTCCCCTAACTCTTTCAAAGGCCATAAACGATCCTTTAATATTTATTAACATTTCCCGAAAAGAATTTCCGCTTTATTTAAACTTTTATTTTCAATATGGGTGAAAAATACGAGGGTGGATTGATAAGTTTCCGGCCTGACCAAGAAAAACAACGTTTTTAAGAATTTTTTTTTTTTATTTCTCAACATAATCTCCTCCAAGGCT
>NC_046660.1:40403302-40413894 GCF_010883055.1 Belonocnema kinseyi | reverse complement strand
AGAAAAATTTTGTCTAGAAGATAAAAAATGAAATTGGAAAAATCGACATTTCTTTCGATGTTTGCATTAAAATAAAAATTAAATAAACAAAAAAATAAAAAACCTACTCTCACCATTTTTTGAAAAATTTAGTTCTAAATTTTTCAAAAAAAAAAAAATTCTAAAATCGGTGCATAATTGCGTTCTAAATGTCATTTTGAACCTCGTTTTTCGATTTCACCCCACTGTGCGCAGCGAGTAGACAACTTCGAACTTCTAGGGGTCTGTGGGTAAAACAGATAGCATGATTACCGTCAGAGAAAGTTAAAAGTCAAACTTCTGCTGTAAAACCTAAATATGTCCGTCGATAATCATTATTTGCATAAATAAACTTTTTTCTTCCTCTAACTCTTTGCAAGGCCACAAACAATCCTTTAATTTTTATTAACATTTCCCGAACAAAATTTCCGCGTTATTTAAACTTTTATTTTTCAATATGGTTAAAAAAATATTGATGTTAGGGCTGACTTGATCAGCTGTTATACTCATCACATAGCCTTAAGCAATATATACTCGTAGACCTATTAGATACATGTCGAAAATAAGACTCGTTTTAATCCCCTTATAGCCGATCTACCCAATTTTTTAAAAAGATTTCAAAAGATTTAGAATATTTTTGAGGATTTCAATATATTTCAAAAAATTAATAGAATTTCCAAAGATTTTAATTATTTTAAGGAATTTTCAAAGCTTATAAACGTTATAAAGAAATTTAAAAGAGCTTACAAATTTTACGAAAGTTCAAAGGATTACACAAGAATTAACGGAGGGATTTAAAATTATTTCAAAGATTGTAAATGCTTTTTAAACATCAAAGTAACATTTGAGGGATTAAAAAAAACCCTGACCGTGAAAAAATATTAAACAACTTCTAATATATCTATAAGCTGCAAAGAATTTCACAAAGGTAAGGGGGTTTGGTAGGATTTTAAAGATTTGAAGATAATTTTTAAATGTTTCCATAGGATTTATAAGATATTAGAATACTGAGAAAGACTCCTAGGGATTTTTGAAGATTTACAAGATTTACAAATATTTTAAAGTATATGTAAGAGATTTTGTAATATTTTAAAAGATTTTAATCATTCTAAGGAAATGTAAAGGCACTTAATAAGTTATTTAAATTAACTTTCCAATATCGTAAAGGATTTCATAGGGTTTCTAATACTTCAAGATACATTGTAAGGTTTCATTTAATTTTACCAAGCGTCCAAAATATGTCAAGGTCTTTCAACCAATTTAATAGGATTTGAAATCTTTGAGGGTATTTCCAAGGATTTTTTAAGCATTTTAAAACAATTTTACAGATTGATTAGGATTTTAAGATATTTCAATGATTATAAAGGACTTTAAAAGCTTTCAAAGTATTTTGATCATTTTTCTAGGGCTTTAGAAAATATCATCAAATTTTATTATTACGTTTTAAGGAGTATGAAAAGGAATTTGTTAAGATTGACAAAGATTTTATAGGATTTCCAGGATTTAAAAAGTATTAAAACTTTTTTTTATTTTAAAGAATACATTCTTGCAATTGATGTTAAAATTGATTAAAAATAATAATTAATAATAATAAATTAATTAAAATAAAATTGATGAACAGATGCAACATAATGAAAGAATATCTGATTAATGTTATTTGAATAACTAAAAAATAATGGAAAACCTAAATTATACCAATAAGTCAATAATATTTTACAATATTGACATTAATATATTAATAAAGCATAATAAATTAAATAATTTAATAATTAAAAATACTTAATTTATCAATATTAATTAATGAATTATCAATCAATTTTATTATTATTCATTTGTAATTCGTTCAAGCCTCAATAACTGATCAAGTTCAAATTTAATATCCGTGAAAATTTAATAATTTTAAAAACGGAACAAGAACTGTACATTTGGAATTAGTTACATCGGGTTGAAAAACCTAACATAAAAAACTAAACATTAAAAAAATAATGTTGTTCCTGATTATGAATTTCTAAATGAAGAAACTTCGAAACAAAAATGTTGAAATTTGAACTTTTAAATCGAAACCACTTTATTAACAAGGCTTTAAAAGTTGAAACAGTTTCTGAATATATACTAAAACTACATTTACTATTTAGTATCGTTTTTTTAAAAGACTGCTTTCCATTGGAAAAATTAGTTTTAAACATTTTGATTTTTCCATTTTTCTTGGAACCAATGAAAGATAAAAAAGATTCATACCAAAGTTAACACGTCTAAAAAAGCTTCACAAAAGCCTCCTTAATATTTTTTGATATTTTTCATCGTTTACGTGAAAAAGACAAAATTAGTTTAAAAAAGTTCCGGCCTCAAAAATAAGTTCGCTTGCAAAAACTGATTGGATGCCTTTTTCATATTAGCAAAAACTCTTTAAAAATATTGAAAAAAATGAAGATTTTCTTAACTTCTTATTTTTTTCAGTAGCAATTCTTTCCGGTCTCTGGTCATAGATCTTTTTAACATTATTTTTTTCAAATGAACTTTGAAAACAAATTTAGTCACAATTTTAAATAAGGGAAAATTTTGAAAAAAGAAAAACAATTTCAAATAAATAAAAGGGACTTGAAATTGTACAATTTCCATTTGAAACCATTACAACTCAAACAATTCGATCAAATTAAAGAGTCTCGAAAATAAATGATTTTACGATAAAATTTCGAAAATATGACATTTTCAAAATATTAAAAACTAAATATTTTCAGGTTGCAATTTTACATATTAGATTAATTAAAATTCGGTAAAATTTAAAATATCTTATTTCTAAGTAAACTCGTTTAACATTGCACACTTTAAAATTGAAATCTTTTGGCTTTAAATAATTTTTAACTCTATGTTATTAAAATTAGTTAAATAATAGTATAAAATTCACCACTGAAGATCGAAAAATGATCAATTTTAAACCTTGAAAATGAAATGATTCCGAAGGAAATTTTCGAAATCTAATGTAATTTTTAATAGGGAACATTAAAAATTAAAAGAAAAACTAAAAAAAATAATCCACAAGAATTGTGATATTAAAACTTGTTTGTACTTAAAACCTTTAAAATTTCAATTATTTTTAGTAAAATTAAATTGCAAAAATAAAAATTAGGAGTGAAAAATTGAAAAAATATTCAGTTACTGAGACTATCAATATCGAATAAATCTATTTTGAACTATTTTCATTTTGTGAAACAAAATTTTACTTTTCAATTTCAAATATTTTTCAATTTCGAATGATTCATTTTTTTGAATCTTCAACTGAAAATAGGACGATTTATAAATATTCTTTCAAAAATACAAATCAACATCTCTGTAAGTCAGACTTTGGAAATTGAGCAATTTTAAATCTTAATTTTCTGTTTGAAATGCTGAATATCTTTTTACATTTTCCGATCAAAAAAGAATTCAATTTTCGATTCCTAGTTCTATACTTTCCTCATAGTTAAGGCTGGAATGTCAAGAAATATTTTTGAAATTATTTATTCTTCTGAATTTATTCTTAAGACATTTATCACTGACTCAGATTGAACTAAAACAAAGAAGAATATTTAGATCTATAATTATTAAATTTTAAACTAACTATCAAGGTTTTAATGAATAATTTTAATAATGAAATTGTTCAGACATTTCTAAAATATGAATTTTAAACTACAAAATTGTGAAATTTGAAAAATCGAAAAATTAAGAAAATATAAACTGAATATTTTCGAATTCAAGTCTTTGATGAAAAAAAACTTTAGTTTAAAGTTTCAGTCAAACTGTTTTAGAACTTTGCAATCAAAACTATAATTTTATATACTTTAAAGTTTAATGATTCTCAAAACATTCAAAATCAAATATAAATTAAATAATTCAAAACTTCGTTTAAAGGTTGAAGCATTCTTAAATTAGGATCTTTAAGCTAATTCGTTTAAAATAATTATTGGTTTTGAGTATTTTTGTATATAAGATGTCAAACTTTCATATACTAATCAACTGTCATATTTTGACAAAATATGAAATTGCAAGACAAACAACACACGATTATTATTAATTTTCAAAATGAATAATTTTAAAGTTCTCTAACTTTTCTATTTTCTTCTTGATCTTCTCCTGTACAGCATCCCCAAAATCGAAATAATAAATCATCGGATGACAGTCTTGGATCTGTTTCCAATTTCCAATTTTCTGTTCTTACCCCAGGTAGCGATAAATTGAACCAGATTGGAAAATGTAAAATTTGTCCTGGCAAGATAATCCCTTTGTTTTTATTAAAAAAGAAAGCACTAGTTTCCTGGCTTGGAAATAAATCAGAACTCAGAAGTACAGGTCGCCAGTAAAATGTTATTTTAAAATTCCCCCTATTTTCAATAAATATCTTCTTTTCCACTAATTCAGAACCTCTGCTAATAAACTTAATATCCCAATTGTAGGGACCATTCTCCTTATTCTCAGATCCAAATTTTGGATTCAATCTCCTAACAATGTCTTCATTTTCTATTCGCAAAGCTGCTATCATAGCATCCGGATTAATTGACCATTCCGATGTCTCCATTTCAGTTTCCTCAGCAGTTGTTACAGTAATTATCGGAATATTTTGACTAACACTTTTTGCTTTTTTTAAATATTTTCTCACATTTTTTCCCCTGACAAAAAGATTCTCTATTTCTGGAGGATTAGGTTCTATAACTGAAATAATATCAGAAAGTTCCTTGATCCTTTTTTTTAGATACTCATTTCTCAATTCTGGGTTTTGTTTTGGAACTGATAAACCTTTTTCTTCAAAAATTATCTTTGGAGTCGCAACATGTTCCATTTTTGGAATGACATTCGATTTTTTTAATGGAGGAACTTGAACTTTTGGCAAGTTAGGATTTCCTCGATCTGGAAGTACTTCTGGACTTATCCAAAATCCAAGATCGACTTTTTTTTGTATGTAGGCAATAGTCATTGGCTCTCCAGCTTTTCCCATTAATTCTCTAATTTCCATTAAAGATCGAAATTTCTCACCGGAGTTTAGGAGCAGTTCGTCCTGGCTTCTTCCTAATTTTTTTCTATAGGATTCATAGTGCTTTTTTCTGTCCGATAACCATCTTTTCCAGTTGGTTAATTTTTTCTCCTCATTTAAAGGTTCTGATGATGTTGTCGGATAATTAAATTTCCAAGAATTTCTCATTGGAGGTGAGCCTTCTATTTCACCCAACTTGTGTAGCTTATCCATTTTTTTTCTAGAAAATACGAATTAATACAAATATTTTTATAACCTATTTTAATTATTCATTGACTATCAAATGAAATTATCTGAGTATCGGTGTATCGAAGAATCGATTTTCTGTGCGCGTGAAGTTTTTCCTATAGTTTGTAAGAAAATTCAAAAATATTTTTAGAATTTAAGATGTTACTAATCAAAATTTCTATCAAAAAGTTAATTTTCAAAAAGTCGAATTTTTGACTTATATTTTTATTTTAAATAAAAAACAATTCAACTAAACAGTAGAATTTTAAACAAAAAAGGATTAAATTTTTACCAAAAAAGACGAATTTTCTGCAAAATAGTTAGGACGATTTTTAACGAGAGTCACATTTTTAACCAGAGATGAAGTTTCAACTAAAATGATCGATCTTAGACGAAAAAGTAAAAAATTTGAGCAGAGTAGTTCAAAAGTTAATCAATGACCTAAAAGAGATAAATTTCCAACAAAATACATGAATATCTAACTAAATAGTTTAATTTTTAGCCAAACAAAGAAAAGTGGAATTTTCATTTGAAGAAATGAATTTTGAACCACAAAAAAAACTAATGTTCAACCAAATATTAAAATTGTGGGCCAAAGATGAAATTTCAGAAAAAAAATAATTTTTAAGCCAAAAAGAGAAATATTTTACAAAAAAGGTGAATTTTCGTCTAGAAAATATGAATTTTCAAACAAAAGAATAATTTTCTACAATAATACTTGAATTTTCAATCAAATAGTTTAATATACATATATTATATTTTCTATATTATATATATAAACAATTTTCAATTAAAAAAACGAATATTCCACAAAATAATTAATTTATAAACGAATAAGGAGGATTTCTTAACATAAAATATTATTATTGATACTTAAAACCAAAATTTTATTCAAAAACACCTAAAAAATATAAATTTTCAAGAAAGTAATTATATCATAGACTAAAACAGAATCAAACAGTAAGATTTTAACCTAAAAAATTTGTAATTAATGAAATTATTTGTGAAAACATTATTATTGTTATTATTAGTTGGAGCGTGAAAACAACAGGTTGAAAAGCTGATGAATGACTACACACTCCGTCAAGTACGACGACCCCCATCCAAGTATAACCGATCTAAGCGCTGCTTAACTTCGTTGATCGAACGAGAAGCCGTAAAAACTTTCATATGTCCAAGAGGACATGATTAAATATGATAAAAAAATTGTTAAGGCTGTAAATATTCCAGACATTCTTCGAAATTTATTAAAAAGTTTTTAAATTTTATTTAAAGATTCCTTTTTCAAAATGAAAAATCACTTAAAAATTTCCTTCGAATTTTGAAAACAGTTGTTTTTAACATAAAATCTTTCAAAAATCCTTAAGAAGCTTCGAATTTTTATTTGAAACCTTCAAAAATTTAATTTTTTTTCAACAAATCATTTGAACTTTTTTGATAATACTTATACTCACGCTAAGTTTTCTAACTTTTTGGAATCCTACATATTCACAAAATTCTGCTTTAAAATCATTTGTTTCAAAATATTCAAGAATTGAAATCATTTAAAATTTGTCTAAGAATCTTGCGAATTTGTTTCCGATTCTTTCAAATTCTTGAAAATTTTCTTCTATTTAAAACCTTGAAAATTTTACTATTGAAAATTATTATTTTTTGAACCTTTGAAATTTTAAAATTATATTCAAAAAATTCCAAAGTTGTTACATATTTCTTAAACTTACTTAGGTTTGTTACTTAGGTTTGTTGTAAGTTTCCCAAGAAACCTTAAAATAATTATTATTTTCTTTAAAGTTTTCAAAATTCTTAAAAAAATTTTTTTTAATCTTAAAAATGTACATTTTTTAAAATAATTTTAAGTATTAAATTTTTTGAAATTATTTTTAAAGCTTCCAAATATCAGTTAAACTAACTTTTTAAAATTTTGAAAGAATCATTAGAAATTTTCTCATGTATCTTAAGAATTTTTTTATTTGCTCTAAATCTTGCATAATTCCTCAAAAACCCAATTTTTTACCCTGCAAAAATCTACGTTTTGGTTAAAATTATTGTAATTCTTCTCCATATTTAAATTATTTTTGAATCTTTCTAAAATTTCTTAACATCTTTAAAAATAATTCAGTTTTCTTCAAAAATTGATCAATCCTACAAAATAGAAAAAAATTGTCCTATTCCAGATGCTTTTGAGAGATATTTTGAAATATTCAAGTCTTAAAATTAATTTCTTTAAATAAAACCTAAATTATTTTTTATTTTTCCAGAAATCTTAAACTGGTGCAAACAACTTTTTACCGGTATCTAAATTGCATAGATTCCGTATTGTAGGATATTCTACTATTTTTCTCTTCTCTTTGAAAACGCGAAAAATTTTACGAATGATATAATTATACATAATAATAATTTCCCTACATTAAAAAAATCATAATAATTAAAAAAATTTTCTCTTATCAATGATATGTAGGAAAGTTCATAAATAAATTTTATAATGAAATAAAATTACTAAATCGGAAATTTTTATTTAAAACATTAATTTTGGAGAAAACTCTCAATCTTTATTGATAGATAAACGAACTGAAATCAGCCACTAATAGTTACATTCACGCAGTAAATAATAGAATTTGAGTGGATTTGCATTTGCTGTCAGACAAATGGGTAATGTTTTTGAATAGCATTTTCTATTTATAACGTTTTTATTATTTATGGTCATCTAATTTTTCATTATAATTTTTTATTTGATTGATAGATATTTTTCAAACCTATGAACAAAGAGTCGGACAGGCGAGATTCATTCAGAAATTAGTTCATGAAGAAGGTGATTTATCATCCCCTATAGATTTAAATATTAGTAATATGACCGTAGCTGAGCTAAATCCGCTTTTATGGTGCAATTACGATATTCCACCAAAGAAACTTAAGCTTACGAATACAGGGCATACAGGTATGTTTATAGTTTCAATCAGAATAAAAAAATAGTTCAAACTCAAGAGAAAACAACTTCTAAAAATGTGGTTCAGCGAATGTTGATTAGGTCGGATTATTTTGGATTACCCTACATTATGTAAATCCACTTGAATTAGACTTACGATAATGTTCAAGAAGAAAGTATTGCTTCTTAACTAATTCTAAACTGATTTTAACGAAATTGAGAAATTTCCTGTATAGCAGAATCGCTATTAACCCGATTGTGGAATTTTACACCAACATGAATTTTTTTTTTACCTGAATTATTTTCTAACAGTAAATACTAGTTTTCATTGAATTACTGGAATTTTCAACTAAAAAAGGATAAGTTTACAGGAAAACATGATACGCTTAATTTTCAATTAAGAAAATTAATTTTCAGCAAACTAAAAAAGAAAAATTCACACTAAAAAGTAGATTAGTAGAATTTTGAGTTCAAGAAATGAGTTTTCTTCCCAAAAAAGACACGAATTTTAAAAAATAGTGAACTTTTTTATGAAAAAAGGTCAATTTTCAACCAAAAAGATTAATTTTGTAAGCAAGATGACTAATTTTTTATTAGTAATACGGATTCTTAACAAAATATATGAATGTTCAACCGACTCGTAAGATTTTTTAAAAAGAGAAAGAATTTTTAACAAAACACATTCATTTTTAACGAAGGAGATGAGCTTTTAACTATAATTATGCATCTCTACCAACAAATGAATTTTGAAAAATTAGTTTAGTTTTATAGTAAGAAAATTAAGTTTAAAACAAAAAAGACAAATTCTTAACTAAAAACCAAAATTTTAAAGAAATATTTAAATTCTTAACTGCAAGATAAATTTATTATGAAAAAACGAATAAGTTAGGTTTTCAGCTAGGAAGATTAACTTAAATAATAATGATAATAATAATTTTCGATCAAAAGGATACAGTTTTATTTACAATTATACTTCTCCGCCAAAAAATTTAATTTTAACAAAGTAGTTCAGTTTTCAACTAAGAAGATAATTTTTCTTCCAAAAAGTATAAATTTTTTACTAAAAACATAATTTTTTAACCAAGGAGTTAAATTCTCAGATAAAACAGACAAATTTACAATAAAAAACAAGTAAGTTAAGTTTTCTGTTAGGAAAATGAATTTTCATATAAAAAAATGAGTTTTCAACAAAATATTACAATTTTTTTACCAAAAATGTTCAATTTTCGAAAAAGGGGATGCATTTTTAAGGAAAATGATTAATTTTCGACAAAAAATACGAACGTTTAGAATACAAAAAAAATTCCAACCAAAGTCTTAATTTTCTAACAAAATGAACGAAATTAAAAGAAACTGCATGAGTTTTCGTCTAAGAAAGGCCAATTTACACCAACAATGTAATAGTTAAATTTTTAGTTTAAACAATCAATTTTTAACCAACAGGAAACGAGTTAATAAGAAAATAGTTAATGTTTAATCTAATAATTTTGATCTTAAATAATGAATCTTCAACCATAAAACTGCACTTTTAACGAAGTAGTTCAACTTTAAACCAAGTATATGAATTTTCAACTAAAATATATAATTTTCAAGGAAAAATGAAATAGTTAATTTCACAGTTTCAAAAATTTACTTTCAACTAATAAAACGAATTTTCAAAAATATAGTCCAATTTTCTACCAAAATAGTTGATTTCTCAACCCAAGAAGGCGAATTTTTAACACAGTAGTTGAATTTTCAACAAGAAAATAACATTAACAAAAGTGTTGAATTTTCTAAAAAGTAAATTAATTTTTCACCGAATAGTTTGCAAAAGACATTTATATTATTGAAAAATTTGGAAATACTATGAAATAGTTGAATGAAAAAATGCAATTTTTGATTTTCCATAAGTATTTTATGTTGCCAAAATTTGAATTTTCAATTTTTCAAGAAAATTCAAAAAGTTTTCAGAATAATGTTGCAGGGCATTAAAAAACGAACATTTTTCTTCTCATTACTTATTTTCATATCGTGCGTTATTCGGCTTAAAATGTTCATTTTACTATTGTTTTTGGAATTTTGTAAATGCTATGACTCTGGTAAATTTTGATTTTATCCAAAAAAAGTCATCAGGATAAATTATTTGTCTAATCGAATTCTATCAATATCTGTAGGGAAAATTTTAGAATTTTGAAATAAAAGTGCTCTCAAAAATATTCAAAATGTGCTCACTTTTTGAATGTTTATCAAAAATGGCTGTCTAACGAATTTGATCTTCATTTTAAGATAGTAAAAGAATTTACTAAAGGAAGATCCAAACAGTCAATTTTTTCGAAAGTTATCGTACTAACAAAAAAAAACCATCCACGGACAGACAGACAGACACATTCTTAAAAACCTGTTTTTCGGATTCAGGGGGTTTCAAAACTTGGACAT
>NC_046660.1:40387913-40403202 GCF_010883055.1 Belonocnema kinseyi | reverse complement strand
GTATAGAGCTCCAAGGAGATTATGTTGAAAAATAAAAAAAAATTTACCCCAAAAAAATTGTTTTTATACTTCATTCTAAGGACTTATTGAACTATCCTCGTAAAAATTAATTTTGATAAAAACAGAGATAATTTGGGTTCCAATCGTGTACAAAGCTAGGCATTTTGTCCAACGTTCCGTGAAGAATTAATTTTCAACCAAAATCTGGATTACAAGTTAATTCATTAGAATACTTAAATATAAGTAAATATTTAACGTCTGAGAAACCAATGTAGGAAGATGAAACAAAACAACTTAGTTGTCAGCAACGCTATTGGACAAGTTTTATTTAAGTTTCAAAAAGTAAAAGAAGAAATTCCAACGGTTCGGAAATTCACCATTTCCACCATCAGGGGAGAACCGATAAAATATTTATAGTCTAGAATAGTAAATATCGAATATGTAAAAAATTAAAATATGATAATAATGTTATTAAATAAACAATAGAAAGTATTACGGATTAATTTCGTAAAGACATCATTTTTTTGGAGTCAGTCAAAAATAGTTGTAATTTAATCAGTTATTGTTAAAATGTGGATGTGAACAGGAAATTTCCTAATTAAAATTAATCTTCTGTGAAGTTAAAATAGTGAAATTGTTAATTATTAAAAAAAAAGAAATTTTCAGTAAGGTTAGGTTATATCGTAAATCATTTTATTTACCATATTTTGACTTCCTGAGTGATTATTTTGAAGTAAAATTGTTCATTAAATGTAAAATGTCACTGAGACTAGTTTAAAATAGTAATAAATTATGTTAAAAAGTTAAAAATAACTGTTTATATTTTTTATGAGAGCAGCATGGAAAAGTATCCTGCTCCCATAAAGATGAATCCAAAAGTGTCTGTCATTAATGAAACTGACCCATTATACCATAAATCGGAAGAAAAGGCGCCAATTATAAAAGAATATAAATAGAGGGATGGAAGTATTAAGAATGTAAGAACTAGCAAGATAAATTCTATTTCAGAATTATCATTTTTTAATTTTTGGATTTTTGGGTATTGTTGCTAATAGTATTGTGAAAGAACAAAAAAAAAGGATAAAACATATATATAATTATTCTTAATGAAAGAATTCAAGGAGAGAATTGTATGATTCGTTAAGGTAGTCTAAATCAGTAATTTTGTTAATTCAACTTTCTGGTTGTTTTTTAATAAAAACAATTTCAGCAAAGGCTATTTTTATTGTGTTACTCTCTTGATGTAATATTTCAATCTCATCCCAAAGAAAAAAGTAGAATACTTAAATTAGTTTAAATTGTCTGGATCACAAGTGGATTAAACTGGCTCACATATAGAGTACTGAAATTACCTGAATTCCTTTGAATTTCTGGATTACAAGTAAATTAGTCTTAATTACCTTAAATTAGAACTGGATTACTCCATATTCACACTGAGTTATTCGGATTACACCGGATTACCTGTTTATATAATCGGGTGGTCCAGTGGATTGATAGAGTTGTTTTCCCTTCGCGTGAACTCTATTCGATAACACTTTCATTTTCATCATTTTATTCATTTATATTATTTTTTAAACCGTCAAGTTATTTTGAGCGCCAAATGGCAACAGGAAAGAGCTTACTTGACCGACGGCCCATTTTTGAGTAAATTTGTATTTTCCCAAATTCACTTTCATTGGGGAATCAACGATATGGAAGGAAGTGAACATCGATTTGACGGAGCAAGGTTAGAACCACTCATTATTAAAAAAATATTTTTTTAAATAATAATTTTTAGGATTGAGATTTAATGGAACGCATTATATATTTCTCTTTGTAAACATTCTGAGCTTATCAGTTTTCCACCTTTTTAAAAACCATTATAGGAAATTCATTATAAGCTCACAATCATTTTCGTATAATAAATTTCTTTTAATTTTTTCACGTTTCTAAATCAATTGTTAGAAAAAAGTCATTTGAAATATTTCTAGATATCTTAAAAAATAGTTTTTCACTTAAAATCTTTTAAAATTCTTAAAAAAACTGTTTTTCGATTTCTTCAAAAATCAAAATTAAAAAAATATATTTTTAAGTTTTAAATCATTTTTACATTTGAAATTATAGCAGGGATTAAAAAAAAATTTCTTTCTTTTGACAAAATTCTAAATATCTTTAAAATTGCTTAAATTTGGTCTAAAAAGTGAAAATCTTGCAAAGCTACTTTACGTTATAAACTTAAAACAAAATATGTGATAAAATCAGTACATAATAAAACTGAGAACTTATAGTAAAAAAAATCTCAGCAACAGAGATCAATTTTTAGAATTTACAATATTTCCATAACTCAAACAGTTTGAAATATCTGATGAAAACAAAGTCAAGAAACCTTTAATTTAAATCTATAATAAACAATAAAAAAATGATCCTTTTGTTCTTTTCATCTTTAAATCGAATAACAGATTAAAACTTATTTTTCATTAACTATTCTTAATCACGTAAGATAAAAATTTAAATGTTAGGCTTTTGAATATTTTCACTCATTTAGCCTAAACTTGAACAAAATAGGGAACACAGCTTCATCAAAAGTGATCCTGAAATCAAAGTGTTAAAGGATCTATGCAGAATTTGTATTTAAAATATTTGGCCCAATTTACAAAATAAATGTTTTAAATTGTCATAGTGATCACACCTATCACCTTAGTAATTTTTTTAGGAAAAATGTTCTTACTTTTTCCCAGCTAATGTTCAAAAAACCAAATTTATTTAAAATTTGTGTTTTCAGGAATATTCAAGATTATTTGCATAATGATTAATGTAAAATATCTAAATAATTTAAATATAATTGCAGTTTTCTTTATAAGATATTAGGGGAGCTGCTCTTGTTTATAGAAAGTTTTGAATTATAATACTGTAAAAACAGTTTTAATCTTTTATTGGATTTAGGGATAAAAATAACAAAAGGATAATTTGTTTTATTATTTATTATAGATTTAAATTAAAGCTTTCTTGATTTTGTTTTCATGAGATATTTGAAACTGATTGACAGTTACATAAATTCTAGGGATTGTTTGATTCAGATGTTGAGTAAAGTATTTTTATTTAACATTTTTAATGTTTATGATTGATTTTAAAATAAATCGTTTTTATGTATTTTGTCGGATTTCCAAATAATGTTTCTGTATTTTTGTATTATTTATTAACATGCTAATATTTTAGTTCACCAATGGAATTGCACGCAGTTCATTTTAAAAGTGAATATCGCTCGCAAGAATTAGCTGTAAGTGAAACTGATGGTGTCGCAGTTTTAGTTTATGCTTTTAAGGTAATTAGAAAAAAGTTTTAACGTTAAAAATACTCAAATTAAATTTATTCAAAAATTGCATTAAAAATCTACTATTAAATTTTTAGTTAAAAAATCATCTCTATTGATTAAAAAGTCTGCAATTTGATTGAAAATTGAACTATTTCGCTAAAAATAAATTTCTTTTTCTAGTTTAAAATTAATTTTTTTAACAGTAAATTTTACAATCTTTTTTGGTAGATGATGAATCTCCATAATTAAAAATTAAACTGCATTTTTGAAGCACTTTCTGAAAAATGATTTCATTATGGAAGATCTATCAATCTATCAATTTTAAAAAAATAAACATTAAATAATGTCATTGTCGATTGAAAATTAATAGTTTTCAGTTTAAAATTCAAATACTTGCCGTTTGAAAATGACCTTTTTTTATTCAGAATGATATTCTCGTGTCATAACGGTTTTTTTAACATTCGTCTTTTGTGGTCTAAGAATTCAACAATCTGGTTGAAATTATTTTTCTCTGTTCAGTAAAAATCTTTCCTGGATGAAAATCTAACGATTTTGTTAAATATTCTTCTTTTTGTTTAATTCAAGTATTTTTTATTTCTAATTTTCTATTTTTTTAAATATTAACGATTATATTTTCCATTGATCTTTTTAATTGAAAAATCATATTTTGAAATCAAAAATTTAATTTGTTTCTAGAGAATTCATCCTTTTCGTTTGAAAATTCAACAATTTGCTTTAATTTTTTTCTATGTTGACTCCAAAGTTTTTTTGTTTTATTTGAATATTAAAAATTTTTTTAACTATTACATTTTTCCCTAAGAGTTCACTTTTTGTTGAAGTCGATTGTTAATAATTTAAATTAAAAATTTGTTTTTGACTAAGATGTCCACTATTATATTTTTCTCTAAGAATTAATTATTTTCAATTCAAAATTCGACTACTTAGCGTAAAGTGGAACCTCTTCGTTATGAATTCAAAAGCCACTTATTTTGATAAACATTCGTATTCTTGGATAGAAAAATTCTACTATTGGATTAGAAATTCAACTGTCTTTTAAAAAATTAGTTCTCTTAAATTGAAAATTTAACTGTCTTTTGAAGAATTAAGATTCCATAAATCTTTCATTTCAGTTGCAAACGGACCCAAATCCTGAATTAGACGACATCGTAGGAAATATTCCATTTATTAAAAATCCGAATTCTTCGATTCGCCTGAATCCATGGCTCATAACAAAAATTCTGAGACCATTTACGAGAGATTATTTTGTGTATTGGGGCTCTGTTCCTCTCTTGAATCGAACTCATACTGTTTTATGGCTTATTAGTAGAGAACCAATTGGAATATCTCCGCAACAAGTAAATTCTCATCTTTATTAACCAATGTCTTGATATGTGGGTCCCTCCTTCTCATTTACTACACTGACCCTTTATACACTTGTTTAAGTTATAGTCCATATTTAAAGATTTAATTTATTTACAAAAAATCAAGATTAATTTTGGTACATACATGAAACTGAAAACATGTTTTTTAGGTTGCAGAATTTCGTACTCTATACGACCAAAAATACAAACCCCTCTCAAAAAATTGTCGTAGTTTGCAAGAATTACAAAAAAGACATGTGTTTCATGCTAACCCATCTGGATCTTTATACGCAACTCTGTTACCAATTCCTCGAGAACCACCGAATTTGATGACTGGTCGAGCTGCTACTGTCGAAGAATATTTAGCAAACAGATAGCTTTTTTCAAAATAAATTTAGTGATGAGAATTTCTTTTTATTTCAACTAGAAAACAAACCAGCGCGCTTGAAGCTAATATGTAAAGTAGATATATATTATACTCATTAAAACTCTATGAAATATTATTAAATAATAATTTGTATCATATTTCATGTACCACAATTTTGGAAATTTCTATCAAATTCTATCCTTTGAGAAGTTTCATGCTTTTCTAGCAACCGATTCTCATTCTGCCTCCATCAGATTTTATCCACGGAGAATTAGCACGAAGTCCTACTTTCTACAATTTCAGAAATTTATTTAAATTTTACCCATTGAGTAATGTTTATTTTTTTTTATTTTTCTGTCAACAGATTATCATTGAACCTCTAAAAAATATAATTCCAGAAGATTTGTAGCGTATCCTATGTTCCACAATTTTTGAAATTTCTATCAAATTCTACCTTTTGAGAAACCTTATACTTTTCTATTAAAAGATTCTTATTGAACCTCTATCAAATGTGCGCGCGCGGCTCGCAAGTTTAGGCGCGCGACTGTTGGTTCTTGCGCTTCGCACTTGATAATATATTTATCTGGCGCTTCGCGCTCAATAATGTATTTATCTCGCGTTTGATCTTTGTCTATAGACTTTTTGAAACTAAAGGTAGAATCATCGACAACAGTAATTTGGTGGTTGTGAATTCTCTTTTGTTAAAGCTCCTTTGGCTTTAAGGAACACATTCTTATCACGTATCTCGTGCTTCGCACTCGAGTTTATCACTGAAATGTTATATCATTTCCATAAATGTATATTATTATAATTCATAACTTTCATTGATATTAAAACAGACGATGATTCATTGTCCTGTTTAAAAAAAATTGTTGTTGAACATTTTATTGCAACTTTGGTCATTTTTCCATAAACTGAATTTGCACATTCCCAATGTTTTTTACAACTTGTATGCTGCCAAAATTAGTATTATTGATTTTTCAAGAAAATTCAAAAAGTTGTTGTAATGATCTTGTAGGGAATTTAGAAATTAAACTTTTTCTTGTCTTGCATTTTTTCATATCGTCCGTTATTTGGCTTAAAAGGTTTATTTTCGTGTGTTCATTTGCAATTTTTTAAATGTTTTCAATTTGGAAATTTTCGGTTTTATGACAAAAGTCATCATGCTAAATTTTTCCACTTTTTTATACTATAAACATCCGTACAGATAATTTTTGAATTTTGAAAAAAGTAGGCTCAGAAATGTTCAAAATGAGCTCACTTTTTGAATTTTATAAGATAAATGGCTGGCTAACAAACTTGACCTTTAGTTTACGAAACAAAGAGTACCAGAGGTCGAAAAATGTAATTTTTGGATTTTTCATTATTTTGTATATTCCGTCAAAATTTGAATTTTTGATTTTTCAACAAAATTCAAAAAGTCGTTATGATAATCTTTTAGGGCATTTGAAAATCAACATTTTTAGTTTCTTGACTTTTCTTCATATCGTGCGTAATTTGGCTTAAAATTTTCATTTTCTAGTGCTTTTAGGAATTTTGTAAATCCTAAAACTCTGGTAATTTTTGATTTTATCAAAAAAGTCATGAGGATAAACTGTTTGAATTTTTGAATGCTATGAATAACCGCACAGAGAATTTTTGAATTCAAAGAAATTGTATCAAAATTATTCAAAACTGCCCACTTTTAAAATTTTTATCCGAAATGGCTGGCTAACGAACTTGAACGGATAAGATTCGATAGAGCTTCAAAGAAAAAAAGTCAATAGAAAAAGTGAAAGATTTGTCGACAAAAAGAGTAAAATAGAAAATTCCTATATTTTGGAACAAAGGATTTTTTAAAATTATTTTACTGTTAAGATTTGATAGTTTAATTGAGAAAATGTTGATGGAAAAGTATAAGATTTCCCGAAAAAGTTCACAAATTTTATTTTATTTCTACACTCTCAGAAATTCCCTCTAAGGTCTAAACGATAAATTCGGTCCTTTAAACGTTAAAGTAGAATACTTTAAAAGCAGATTCGTTTCACTCTTAAACGATCCAGTTTAACGCTGAAATGATGTCGACTAAATCAGAGTCACTTAGTCGCTTATCGTTGAAACGATTCTTGGTTAAATGACTCGCACTTTAACCATTAAAGGATCTGTTTTCAAACTTAATTCTCAGACGATGGCGCTTTAACCGTAAAAGTAATCCTTTATTGTTTAGAGTAAATTTCTGAGAGTATGTAAAAAAAGCGTATTAAATTGGATTGGAATGTGGAAATCATATATAATGTAATCTGCAATAAACAAGCATATTAAAACGCATGGGAGTTTGGGTTAGTTTATTTCATAGGATTGGATTGCATTTTTATAAAAAAAAGTATAGAAATTTAGAAATGTATAGGCATCACTGAGACACTAGCCTATTTCGCTGTGATAGAAATTGATAACACTATTTAGAATTTTTTTGATGAAATATAAAGGAAATTATTGAAACTGCCGATGCAGAAAATGGTTTGAGAAATGTATATATTTTGTAAATAAAATCCTATGAAACTTTTTCAGGAGGGTATATAGAGCAGGTTTGGGTTTCTGGGCTTAATAGTTTTGAAACTTTTGTAACTAAAAATTTATTATCATCTGAATTTTTGCAATTTCTTTTTCCACATATAAATCACTTCCTTCTTCTTCGACGTCTTTTAATTCTTGCTCTTTCGAGATTACACTCAGGATAAAGTGTGGCACAGTCGGCATTACCCAATCCGAGGATTGAAGCTTTTATAGAATTCAACATTGCCGACCATGGTGACTTATTCAGAATCCTGCCAGAGACCCAGCTCATCCCTAAACTGTAAAGAAAGGTTTCCAATTTATTACATAAAACTAGAAATAAAAAAATTTAAGGGAGACCGCCTATAAACGGTGTCACCAATTTGAGAGGTGGAGAGAGTCGCGCCAAAAAAATAAGAATTTTAGATGGTAAAAGTTTCCTAATAATAATTTTTAATACAGTTTCAGACTTCGCTCTCTTTTCCCTATTCCACTCTATTCCGCCTTTCTTAAAAAATTCTTATTTTTCTCCAGTTTAAAAGAAACTTTTTCTTTTTCTTGTGTGAACTGAATTAATAGAATGCAATTTTGGTTAAAAATTTATGACTTTAATTCAAAATTTAGCTATTCCATTTTCGTTTGTATATTAGATTGAACTGTTTTTGATTTTAGATTAAAATCTTTCGGGAGTTAAAATACCAATTATTATATAAATGTCAATTAATTATTTTTCTTTTATTTCTGTTCTTAATTAACGACTTTCCACTGTAAGGAGGTTTTCCCTACTTGGTTTCAAGTTGAACTACTTTATAAAAAATTAATTTTGTTGCTAAAGATTAATAATTTTAGTTGAAAATCAAACTATTTGGTGGTAAATTAATTTATTGTTCAAAATTCATATTTTTCGTGTTTAAAATGCAACTTTTTTGTAGAAAGTCCGTCCTTTGGGCTTAAAAATTCAACAATTTAGTTAAAAATACCGATTTTGCTGCAAAATTATTTTGGTGATTCGAAATTCAACTTATTCGGTATAAAATCGAACTATTGCCTTAAAAGGCAAGTATTGTTTTAAAAATCAAACTATTTAGTAGAAAATTAAATTTGTGGTTAAAAAAACACATTTTTCGGTTTAAAATTGAAATGTTTTGTAGAAATTTCGTCCTTTTAGCTTCGAAATTCCACAATGTTGTTGAAAATTAGTATTTTCTGGTTAATCTTCCTGGTTAAAAAATCGTTATTTTTATTGCTAAATCAACTATTTTTTTGAATGTTACACTCTTTCGTTAAATTTTTCGCGAAGACTTATTATTTTAGTTAAAAAATTATCCTTTTAGTTATAATAAAACTGTTTTCCAGCAAATTAACCTGTTTTAAAAATATCATTATTTTTTCAAAAAGTAAACTTTTTATTTTAAAATTGAAATATTTTGTAGAAAATTATCTTTTCTATAGGATATTAATATTTACGGGAAGAGAAATCAAGTGTTCTCTTGAAAATGAATCGTTTAGTTCCATTAATGTGGTTCAAAATTTAACTAGTTGGTTGAAAGTAGAACTATTCTGTTAAAAATAATTTTTTTGTTGTTATAAATTAATTTTTTTTATCTGAAACTTTAACTTATATCTTTTTGGTTAAAAATTTAATTTTTATAAGTTCAAAATTCAACTATTTGATAGAGAATTAAGATATTTTCATGAAAGTTTGCCCTTTTAGAACATTTACCTAGTTTGTTGGAAAATTATCTTCTTGGTTGAGGATTCAACTATTTCGATCAAAATTTGCCTTTCTTCTAAATTTAGCTGGTGAAAAATAAGTTCCATTGCTCAAAATTCATTTTTCAAACTAAATGATTCCATTTTTATCTGAAAACTTATTTTTTTTTGAGTTGACAATTTAAATATTTGGTTAAAAATGTACCTTTCTTGATTGAAAATAATTATCCTTTCAAATAGTCATTTCCGGCTTAGAAGTCAATTACTTTTTTGAACATTCGAGCTTTTAGCTTTGAAATCCTTTTTCGTTAAAAAACGATTTTTTAAACTCAAAATTTAACTATTCAACTGTTTGCTTAAAACCTATCGCTTTTAGTTAAACGTGCAACCGTTTCGTTTAAATTTTAACTAATTAGTTGTAACTTCATCTTTGTAGATTGAAAATGAAATTTTCGGTGGAAAATTTAACTTTCATAAAAAAATCATCTTTTTGACTTAAAAATTTAACTTTTTGAACGTAAACAAAATAAATATTTTTAATTCTTACCTCCAAACAGGAACCCAGATTCTTTGGCCACCATGGACATTTTTAGAATGTCTGTTATCTTCACAAAGGATTCTTCGAAGACAATTTCCAGAATCATATTGAGCCACTAAAGAAGCTTCAATGGATCGTAAAACACGATGAGATAATTCATTTAATTCAGCATTACCAGAGTATGATAATGGCGACGAACCTGAGGTACTTCTCTTTGAACGTGCACTTGCTTGGATTGGCAGGTCTGCAAAAATGCTCGCAGTTGTTGCTGCTGTTGCTGTAGCCATATTCTAATGCAAAATAAATTTCGTTATTTTCCCATCTTTCTTTTCAAATTAAATTTTTTAAAATCAAAAGTATTCGAAGATTAAAAAATGTTAAATAAACATTTTCAGTCGTAATTATTTATGGACCTTTGAAAATACTCGCTTTGCCCGGGCGGTGCTTAATTCCGCACCGGCTACCTGTGTACTGTTCCCCCGATAAGCTGCTTTCCCCACACAGCTGATCGGCAGCCGCTAACCAGGATCGGTAACAGAAGTCTGGCTGCGTAAAGAGAAGCCACGTGGTGGGGGATTAGTACACAGGTAGTTGGTGCAGAATCTTTCTCTGCCTATTTTATACAGGGGATAGAAGTTTTATCCGAATATTATATTAGAAAGGAGTTGAAATGTTATCATTGATAATGAATAGCGATGACAATTGAATTATAATTTTGAAAATAGGAGAATTTTAAAATGTTTGAAATTGAACAAGTTCAGACTAGAATCTTTAAAATTAGATCATATAAAATTGGAATAAAATAAAATTGTATTATTTATACTTACAACCTTGTACATTTTTAAATTTTAAACTTTAGAATTTAAATTTCAAAGTCAAAGATTCCGATTTTATAAAATTGTTATTAAAGAAAAAATTAAAATCTAATCTTAATATTCATGAAACAAATTTCTCTGCAATCACAAAATAAATTTTATTTCCCCGTCAAGAATAGAATATTTTTTATTATGAACATTTAAAATTAAATTATTTTAAACATACGTTTAATATTAGGAAATTTTAAATGAAAATATTTGAAACTAATATTTCTACTATAAACATTGAGAATTAAGCTAATTCGAACTTCATTTGAGACTGGAAAATTTCATTCACAAGAATTTTGATAGGTTAAAACTTTTTCACACTGAAACCCTCTAAAATATAAATTATTTTAAGTAAATTAAAATTTTTTTGAATGATACATTTTACAATAATTGATCATGTTTTCAAAATTTAAACATTGTTTATGGTACTATAATATTCTGATTATTAAGGCTTGAATTTCACAACTTATTTTCTAAATTTGTACTTGTTTCGAATTTATTCTGCAAATATTTAATTCAAAAGGGTTTAATTACAGACGATTTACGCTCAAAATTGTGACACTGTCAAGTATTTCAATTTTATAATCTACGATTTTTTAAATTAAAAAACCACACGATTTTGTACTTAAAAAATTGAAAAGAAAGTAATTTAGAATATTTGAATCTGAAATTATAAAATTGTTAGTTTTAATATTTGGATTTAAACCCTCAATATTATTCAAATAACAATTGTAAACCTGGAATATTAAGAAATTTTAAACTAAAAATGTATTTGAATGTAAGCATTTGTAGTAAAAAAATTAGCTTTATTGCCTCAAGAATCAAACTGTTTTCAAAATGCGCATTCAAAAATAAAATTTTAAATTATAATTTTAGAAATCTTAAAGATGAAAATTATTATAATAAAAATCATATTATGTAGTTTCAAGTGAGTTTTAAAGTAATTAGAGAGATTTTTCAAATAAAAAATTTGATTTAAACCAACAAGAAAATCACGGGTATTTTTTACGTTCAAAATTCAAGTAGTTTAATAATTGTGAAACTTTAAAGTTTAATTATTCTAAAAACGTCAATAATTATATGCTTGATAATTGAATATATTTAAAATAAATAAATTCAAACTTGAAGATCTGAAAACTAAACTATTCCATAATTTATTCAAAATTTAAAGTTTTAATTCTTATATCAGGACCTTGAAACAAAGTTGTTAAAAACGATTAATTTGCAAAATTTCCACCTCGATTTTTACATAAATGAATATAGGGGGGAGATGAATTATAAAAATTTAAAGATAAAATGAAAAACGAGGAAGTAGCGACTATGGAAGAAGGAGTAAGCACGCTGCGCTGAATAAATGGAATGTAAAGATCAAAGTAGGAAGAAATTAAGAGAGTCGGGGAAAAGCTAAATGGAAAAAGGGAAATACACCACGATAAAGATTAAAGCAAAAGAACGTTAAATGAGGTAGACAACAGGAGGAGAAAGAAAAATACATGGAAGAGGTAGAGAAGGCGGTTAAAGAAGGGAGGAAATGGGAAGTTATAAACAGTGAAATATGAGAAAGGAAGGACATAAATTAAGATATCGGGTTTAGCGAGTGGACGAAGTATTTCAAGGGGGCTTTTAAGTGATGTGGAAAGTAGTTTAAAGGGCGGTGGAAGGAAAGCGGAGTCGAGGATGAGAAAAGCGAAAACCAAATTGTTAGGAAGGAGTTGAATGAGGCGATTGCAACGCTGAAGAGAAACAAGGCAAGAGGGGAGCATCGATTGGAAAAGGAAGCATTAAAATATTGAGAAATAAGGTGAAAGAAGAGATATGAAAGATTTGCTACATGGTGTTGAGAGCAGGAGGGTGGCCGGAGGAATGAGAGACAGGAAGAAAGGGAAACTAGTTACGTTTGTGGATTTGAAAGCAGAATTTGAATCAGTTAATAAGAATGAATTAAGGACAGCAGTGAAAGAGAGAGGAGTAGACGATGGTTTAATAGAGAGAATAAGAGAAATTTTACTGTAGACTAATATAAAGGTGAAGACAGAAGTGAAAAAGGATAGAAATTCTGAACAGGAAATGGGGTCAGGCAAGGTGATAATTAAGCTTACTTCTATTAATTGTTCTTCTGGAAAACTCATCGGAGAAGATAGGAGGGAAGGAAAAAGGGGAACAATCTAATAGGAAATGTGAATAAAACTAAGAGGATGTGTTTGGAAAATAAACAGTGTAGTATATTCTATGAATAGAAGATAGGATTTTGGTTCGAGACCAGAGGAGAAAACGAGTCACAGGTGAGACAGAGATTAGCATTAACGTGCAAAGTAATATGGAACAATTATACGACATTGAATATAGCTATACATATAGATTTGAAAATTGGGGAATTTATTTAAACAAAACTAATTGTCCAATAAAAATAATAAAAACATATCTGAATTCGGCTCAGCCATACCTCTAGGTGATTTTCGAATTATGCAAAAATAACGATTTTTAAACAATTTTATTGTTATAAACAAATGGGAACGCAATATACACAAACGTAAAAGCTGAAAAATGTTTTCAAGAACATTACTGCATACTTCAATAAAATACCCCTAGGTGATTTTTGAATAAACGAAAAAAAAAAATTATTTAAATAAATAGAATGTTTATAATTTTTTTTTTGTTTTTCACGATTTAATGTACAACAATGTTAAGTAAGACCTGATAACGCAAACTAAATACAAATCAAATTATTTTAAGCTTTAAACAAACAAACAAAGTTAACACTTTATCCATCACACATTGTTGATATCCCCTCCACTTTTACTGAATGCCGAAAAAGCCTTTTCAAATAAATTTCTATATTCAGAAATATAGCTAGAACGAACTAATCGTCCCAGAAAAAAACTGAAGGTATCGTTGAAGGCCTCTCATCCATATCTCTAGGTGATTATTGAATCATTGAAAAAAATTATTATTCGAACAATGATATAAAAAAAAATCACCTAGAGATATGGATGAGAGGCCTTCAGCGATACCTTCAGTTTTTTTCTGGGGCAATTAGTTTGTTCTAGCTATAGTTCCCAATTTTAAAAATCATTTACAATGGATTTTTCTAGTCAGAGTGGAGGGGGTAAAAACAATGTTTAAATTGGAATTTTTGCATTTAAAAAAATTTATTTTTATTTTGAAATATTCCATATTAGATAACTAGTTGTCAGTTAGTTGTAATTGTTGTTCACTGATTGTTTAAACAAATTATAAATATTATAAGCAATATCATTGCTTAAATAATAGTTTTTTTTCAATGATTCAAAAATCACCTAGAGATATGGATAAGAGGCCTTCAGCGATACCTTCAGTTTTTTCCTGGGGCAATTAGTTCGTTCTAGCTATACTAGGCAGTCTGATAAGTCCCTGAAAAATGAAACACGGAGACATAAAATTCTTTTATGTTGAACTTAAATTCGGGACAACAGATTCTAAAAACTTTCTTGTACCAATTTTCATACAAACATGACAAAAAATCTAATCTTGGCCACTTTTATTGGATTCTGGCCCACTTGGCATAACTTGAGTTTAGGAATTAAAAAATAAAGTTAAAAGAAAATATCTTTAGTCTCTTTTTAATTTGTAATAATAACCCGCAAATTATTTGTGAACATTTGTGTCGTAGTACCTATGAGTTTCAAAACTGAGACGTAAAAGTAATTTTTTCGGGTATTCGCGAGTTTCATGAAATTCGCAGAAGTCACGGAATTCAAGGAACTGACGAAGTTTATAAATTTGAAGAAATTAAAATAATTAATGAAATTCAATGAATTTATGAAAATCACTAATAATAACTGAATTAAAGGAATCTGCGAAGTTTATGGCATGCATGATATTTACAAAATTAATGGGATTCCAGGAATTCACGAAATTCGTGTAATGAAAGGAATTCACGAAATTGATGGAATTCAAGCAATTCACTGAATTTACCTAATTTTAGGAATTCACTTAGATCACTAAGTTCACTAGAATTTGCGGAAATCATGGAATTCAAGGAACTCGCGTAATACCAGTAATTTACGATATTCATAGAATTCAAGAAATACATGGAATTCGATGAATTCCATACATTACTTAAATTCCATGAATTCTCTGAATTTCTTGAAATCCATAAATTCCCTAATCTGCACGAATTGCGTGTATTCCATGAATTCAGTGAATTTAATAAATTTCGTTAATTCTATGAATTTCATGAATCCCTTGAGTTCCGATAATTCTTTGAATTCAGTCAATTCTTTGAAAACCGTGAATTCATTGATTTGGTTGAACGATTTGGATTCCTTCAATTCCCTAAATTCCGTGAATCCATTGAATTCTGTAAAGTTCGTGAATTCTGTGAATTCCGCGAATTCCTTGAATTTCATTAATTCCATAAATAAGCGCGTTATATACTAGACAGTCTGATAAGTCCCTGAAAAATGAAACACGGTGACGTTTTTTTGGCCAAAGTCGGTTTTATTTTTCAACATACTCTCCTTTTAGGTCGATACAGCGAGCCCAACGATTTTTTAATTTTTTGATACCGTCCGAAAAGTACTCGATCGGAAGGTCTCCAAAATACGCCTCAGTTTCAGCTATGAGCTCCTCATTTGAGTAAAA
>NC_046660.1:40385096-40387813 GCF_010883055.1 Belonocnema kinseyi | reverse complement strand
ACAACGAAGACGTCATTGCCTCTGTAAGTGCTTATTTTGAGGAACTTCCGAAAACGCACTTTTCTGAAGGATTAAAAAAACTTGAAAAGCAATTGACCAAGTTTATAGAGCTCCAAGGAGATTATGTTGAAAAATAAAAAAAAAATTTACCCAAAAAAATTGTTTTTATACTTCATTCTAAGGACTTATTGAACTACCCTCGTAAAACCTCAATTTGTATCGCTCTTGCTCCGATTACGAATTACCACGTTACGCCTCCTATATTTTCCATAGCCTCCCGGAAACACTCTTTTTCAATTCTGCTTTCCTATCATTTTTTTAGTTTCTCTTTAAAGCTCAAGGCTTTTTTCAATAACCTGAGTAACATTTTCTCTCGTCTGTCATGCTCTTTCCATCCCCAAATTTGTATTGCATACCTGAACACTGGCTACACTAATACATCGAACATCAACACTCGAATCTTCCTGTAGTTCTTAAACTTTATTTTACATGTACCCTATAATTGTACGACCCTGAATTTAGCTATACGTATAGATTTGAAAATTGGGGAATTTATTTAAACAAAACTAATTATCCAATCAAAAAAATAAAAACATATCTGAATTCGGCTCAGCCATACCTCAAGGTGATTTTCGAATTATGCAAAAATAATGATTTTTAAACAATTTTATTGTTATAAACAAATGGGAATGCAATATAAACAAACGTAAACCTGAAAAATATTATCAAGCACATCACTGCATACTTCAATAAAATACCCCTAGGTGATTTTTGAATGAACAAAAAAAAATTATTATTTAAACAAATAGAATGTTTATAATTTTTTCACGATTTAATGTACAATGATGGTAAGTAAAACCTGATAACGCAAACTAAATAAAAATAATATTATTTTAAGCTTTAAACAAACAAACAAAGTTAACACTTTATCCATCAAACATTGTTTATATCCCCTCCACTCTCACTGAGTGCCGAAAAACCCTTTTCAAATAAATTTCTATATTCAGAAATATAGCCAGAACAAACTAATTGTCCCAGAAAAAAACTGAAGGTATCGTTGAAGGCCTTTCATCCATATCTCTAGGTGATTTTTGACTCATTGGAAAAAAAATATTATTTAAACAATGATATTGTTTATAATATTTATAATTTGTTTAAACAATCAGTGAACAAAAATTACAACTGACTGAAAACTATATATCTGATATGGAATATTTTAGAATGGAAAAAAATTTTTCAAAATGTAAAAATTCCAATTAAACATTGTTTTTACCCCCTCCACTCTGACTCGAAAAATCCATTTAAAATGATTTTAAAATTGGGAACTATAGCTAGAACGAACTAATTGTCCCAGAAAGAAACTGAAGGTATCGTTGAAGGCCTCTCATCCATATCTCCAGGTGATGTTTGAAACATTGGAAAAAAATTATTATTTAAACAATGATATTGTTTATAATATTTATAATTTGTTCAAACAATCAGTGAACAAAAATTACAACTGACTGAAAACTATATATCTAATATGGAATATTTTAGAATGGAAATAAATTTTTCAAAATGCAACAATTCCAATTAAACATTGTTTTCACCCACTCCACTCTGACTCGAAAAATCCATTTAAAATTATTTTTAAAATTGGGAACTATAGCTAGAACTACCTAATTGTCCCAGAAAGAAACTGAAGGTATCGTTGAAGGCCTCTCATTCATATCTCTAGGTGATTTTTGAATCACTGAAAAAAAATTATTATTTAAACAATGATATTGTTTATAATATTTATAATTGGATTAAACAATCAGGGAACAGAAATTCCAACTGACTGACAACTAGATATCTAATATGGAATATTTTAGAATGGAAATAAATTTTTCAAAATGCAAAAATTTCTATTTGAACATTGTTTTTACCCCCTCCACTCTGACTCGAAAAATCCATTGAAAATGATTTTTAAAATTAGGAACTATAGCTAGAATGAACTAATTGTCCCAGAAAAAAACTGAAAGTATCGTTGAAGGCCTCTCATCCATGTCTCTAGGTGATTTTTGAATCATTGAAAAAAATATTATTTAAACAATGATATTGTTTATAATATTTATAATTTGTTTAAACAATTAATGAACAACAATTGCAACTAACTGACAACTAGTTATCTAATATGGAATATTTCAGAATGGATATAAATTTTTCAAAATGCAAAAATTCTAATTTAAACATTGTTTTTACCCCCTCCACTCTGACTTGAAAAATCCATTGTAAATCATTTTTAAAATTGGGAACTACCAGGCAGTCTGATAAGTACCTGGAAATTCTAAGAGATGGCATTAGTATTCACTAATGTGAACCATTTTCGTCGAGCTTGATCCTTCAAATGACGCCTGTCAAAACTTCAGCCATTTATGTTTACGCATTTACAAGTTACAGCACAGAGAAGCGACTAACCTCCGAGTTTTTTTTAATATGGAAAAATCTGAGTTTCGAGTTTTGATGAAACACTACTATCTTCGCAAGAAAACGATATCCGAGACCAAGGCCAAGCTGGATAAGTATTACTCGGACTATGCACCGTCGATTGGAACGATTCATAAGTAGTTTACCGAGTTTCGTTGTGGCCGTATGAGCACAGTTGATGCTGAACGATCTGGGCGCCCAAAAGAGGTCAGTACACCAGAAAATGTCGAAAAAATCCATGATATGATGTTGAATGATCCCAAAGTGAA
>NC_046660.1:40366482-40384996 GCF_010883055.1 Belonocnema kinseyi | reverse complement strand
TTTATCTCATACGGAGTTAAACCCTTTAAATGAAAATGTTTGATTACCGCTCTGAACTCGTTTTTTTTCCATTTTTCTTAACGAACAATTTTTTTTTTCAATGGGTTATAAAAATACGTAAACTCAGAAGATGTGGACTGTGACTGCACCATATATCTAGTCGGGAGTGGTGCTAACTGAAAACAGATGATTTGGAGCGATTCGCGCGCCATTTGTTGGTCATTCTAAGGACTTATTGAACTACCCTCGTAATACGGCATTCAAGTGAGGGAAAGAGAGTGGCCGAGAATAGGGGAAGAGATGACTGAAAGGTAAGGATAGAAAATATGAAAAAAATCAGAATTAAGAATAGAGAGGGTGTACGAGCATGAACGTATAGGATGACTAAAGAAGATAATATGGGTAGGGTTTGTAGATATGAGCAGAAAACATGGTTGCATGTGTAAGAGAGGTGTACATGTGATGAAGGGGCAGGGAAGAGTGCAGTGGATTTTGAATGGAAATGGTCAGGGAGAGAAATGAATAAAGAAACTGGAAGATCTGAGAGAGAGCTAGTTGAACACGGTAAGGAAAGAGCCAAGAGATGAGTTATAAAGAAGGAGAATTGGGAATTACTGTTCAGGAATACAGTATAATTTTTAGGCTGTTACACAGAGAGAAGTTAGATAAAATCGTTTCGCTATTGACGACAGAGTTGCTGCACTTCATTTTCGTGTGGCATCTGTTCCAGATTATGGACACTAGTTACCCCAAACTTGCGGAGATCTGTCTCTGAAAAATATGAATGCTATATTTTCCTAAACTGCGCAAGTGCGGAACTGTGCCGAAAGTGCTGCGCATTCAGCACGACTGGACTATACTGTTGGTTAAACGGTTTGGTCTGTTCGGGGTAATGGTTCTCCCAAATCAGTGGAGCCATTACACTAAACAGCAGTGGTGTTGTTCACTGTGTGATTGGCGCGACAATTTTACGTATCGAGTATTCAGCTCTACCAAACTTCTCTCCATGCAGTGGTAAGCGGAAACGGAAGTCCGGGGGAAAGACGCAAGCATTTAGAATCATGAATAGTAATGGAGAAGATATGTAGTAAATAATTGATAAGGTAATATATATCTAAATGGCTTGTTAAAAAAATGTGATGGTTATGCAAAGATGCTAAAACTCGTTAAAGGAAGAGGGTATAATAAATTAAAGAAATTAAAAAATACCACGCAATTCATCAGCAGTTGAATAATAAACAATCCAAAAGCCAGAAAAGCCAAGGCCGTTAGAGCAATTTCAAAAAAGTCCTTGAGTGAAATTTCACCTCCTTTTTTGCTCTGATAGATATGTTTTTCTTCTTGATGATTTGGAGGAAAGTAATAATGTTCTTCGTGAATCGAAGGATTAAACGCATGAGATGACGGTCCATGAGAAGAAGGCCCAAAACTGGAGGGGCCGTAATGCACTGGAGGAGGGGGGCCATAATGCACTTGTGGAGGGGGGCCATAATGCACTTGTGGAGGGGGGCCATAATTTGCATGCTGTCCCGTAGCAGATCCTATCATTTGTTATATGGAGTAAGTTGTTTTATTTTATAACAATTATTAAGTTACACGCTGATTTTTAAATAGGCGTATTTGAATTACCTCCAGAGGGACCAACGTAATGATGTTTGCTTTTTGGAATAGGTGCGGCCATTGGAATATCGTATCCAGTAAAATCGCCCTCGAGATCTTCGAAATCGTCCTCTGGTCGAAGATTTTTAATTTTGGTTTTTCTTTTGGGAGAATAATGTTGATAAACGTCGTTTAAGGTAGTCGTTCTGTATAATTAAAAGAACTGGTAGTAAAAACCAAGTATTCGAACAGCATACATTTATTACAAATTGTTAAATTTTTTACTTCAGTTTTTTCATAAATTTAAGTAATTAAAATAGTTTAAATGTGATGAATGATACGAATTAGAATATTTTTGTATTTTTACCGCTGAAGCCAATCTTTGTATTTGGAACTGCCTTCGTCTGACAATAATTTATCATGGATAGTAACATTATCCTCGTCAACGAAATCGGACACAACATCTGCTGTAGAAGAATCTAATCGACGTTTTAGTCGAGCTGGGCCCACTTCTGTAAATATTTCTTCTGCTATGTATCCATGACAGAGGTATTCGTTCATCCTTCGTCTATTTTTAGGATTATTAGAAATAATCATTATAATCCGTATAATATTATAAATGTTTTATAACGTATGCATAATTGTAAGTTGATTGATCAATATAAGCTGATGTTCAGTAGAACAAAAATATAAGTTTCAGAAATTTATAATTCTTAAAGATTTAGCAAAAATCGTTAATATACATTTTTTCTATACACTAAAGTATGGATTTGAATAAATTAAATATTCTGAACTAAGTATACAAACATTTGTCGATTGGCACACGAAAACAGTTCAAAAAGAATTTTCGAAGGTGGCGAATATCTTCTGTTCACTTATTTGAAAATTTGAAATTATGGCGGATTTTTTATATGTACTGTTTTTACCAGGAAAAAATAATACGAAAATTTAAAAAAATATTTGTCTAATTACATTTTTTTTATTTGCTGAAAACATGTTTTCTTGGATTATATGACCAAACTTTTTTGTGGCGCTTGAAAAATTTCAAATCGCGAAAAAATTCCAAAATGTGTGAATATGACTCAATCTAAACAAAGTACTTTTACGAAAATTTTCGACAGCTTTCAAATTAATAACATATTTTGAATTTTGAATGTTTATCATCGCATGCCTGAAAAAACTTTACTAAAAAGAAAATCGTCATAATTTTTTACCAATAGATTTTTTTAAGATTTCAAATAAAAAATTAGAACAGAAGACATTAACTGGTTTAAAAAGTAATTTCTTTTTGCTTTTTTTCGGATGCCAATAAACAACATTTTTCAAGATTTTCAAGAAGCAAGCTTTTAAGGGATTTCGAAAGATTTTAAGAGATTTAAAAAATCTCCTTAAGAGTAATAGGAAGATTTTAAATGGTCTTATATTTTAAATATTTTAAACTTGTAAGATATATTGTATTTCAAAATATTTCAAAATATTTGGAATAATTAAAGAAATTGTCAAAAAAGACTCTGGAAGATATGTAAACTTTCGTTTTGATTTTACAGAATGAGAAAAAAAATTTTGAGAAAATTTAATCATTTTAAGAGATATTAATGAATTTGTAGAGGAAAATTTTTCTAATATTTTGTAAAATACTTAAAAATAAACAAATTTCTTTAAAAATATCTAAATTCTTTTCGGACACATATCAAATATTCGGAAATCTTTTCGAATTTTCTCAAGAATTTACGAAAAATTATGTTTCTATAAGTTTATTAACAAACTAATGACACTTATTTCCCTTTTTTATTTAAAAAAGTTCGAAGTAAATAAATAGTTATTCAAAATGTTTATTTTGGACCCTTTTGTGGTTTAAATCTTCTTATCTTTTGTTGCTTATGTACATTTTTAGTCCGGTAACGTTTGTCCTTCCTCAAAAAAATTTCGGATAATTTCCAAAGCTTAAAAAAATTATTTTAGTTTTTTTTCACTTAAAAAAAATTTGTGTGTATATAGATTACTAAAAACAATAATCTAGCGATTTTTGCGTAACTCTGAGATTTAGGAATGATTTAATTTTTATTTAATTTAGGTTTGAGCCATTATAGTTCATAAAGTCTTCTCCATTTTAGTTATATAATTTTTTAATGCGGAGAATTTATATGCAATGAAAACCCCTTTAGTATCAGTTAGCAAGCTTTTAAAAAATTATTTTGGTTTTTGAGTTTTATCAAAATAAGTGCTTTTTCCTGAAAACCTAGAAATATTTCAACATTAGGTGATTCTTGAAAAGTGGAAATATTGTGTAGTATATGAAGAAATAAATATTACTTATTGTTACAAAAATTCGAGAATTACGAATTTTTTAAAGTTATTTTTGATACGCGGAACCTCGGGAAATTGATCTATCTGTTTCAAATTTTTTTCAATTTTTTTAACGACCCATCATAAGAGTCGCAACGCTTTTAGGGTGGAGGTAGGCTTTTAAAAAAGGCCCGTAACATTTTTTTAAATCTTATAATTAAACAAATATATATTGCAATTTTTTACTATGGCTTTAGTTGAAATTAAAAAAACAGGCTAATATTTATTTGGACGTAAACACTTTTTTTATCTTATTCACTGTTCAAAAAGAATACTTTCAGAAAAAGTTGGTTAATTTACAACAAGTTAGGTTAAATTTTAAACATATGGCTGAATTTATAACTCAAAACAAGAAAAAAATTAATTTTCTATCGAAAAGGATGACTTCTTAATCAAATAAATTAATTTTCAACGAAAAAGATAAATTTTTAAGAAAAAAAAAATTTTCAATTACAAGGATAGATGTCCTACGAAAAAATAAATTTTTACCAAAGCAGTTCAACATTCAACTAAAGAGTCGAATTTTCAACCAAAAAGTTGATTTTTTAACCGAAAAGATTCATCGTATTCAAAAAATTCATTCCCAACAAAAGAGGTGAATTTTTAACTAAAAATAATAATCTTTTAACCAAAAAATTCAATTTTAAACTCAAAAGATAAATTTTAACCAAAAAAAAAAAGGAAATTTAAATATTCAGCTGTAAAAATAAATTTTCAATCAAATAAGTAGAATTTTCGACCAAAACGGATTGATTATCAAAACCAAACAGTAGCATTTTGACCAAAAAATAAGATACATTTTCTACTAAAAGTTGAGTTTCTAAACAATTATAATTAATTTTTAAGAAAAAGAATATGTTTTCAACAAAATAAATGAATTTTCAATTTGAAAATTTAATTTTCAATCAAAAATACAATGGCTATATTTTTTGTGAAATAATCATTGCGAACCTAAACAAAATTTTAATATTGTAATTCTTGAACAAATAGATAAATGTTCAACTAAAACAATAAATCTTGAACATAAAAAAATGAAAATTCAAGAAAAGAGTTAAAAATCCAACCAAAAAATTGATGTTTTAACTAAGAAGATTAGTTTTTAAGCAGAAAATATCAATTTTCAACCAAAAATAGAATGGTTGCATTATTTGCGATAACTAATAAGCATTTAATGCCAGAAATGAATTTTTTAGAAAAAGGGTCAATAACTTTTCAATCAAAAATAAAGTAGTTAAATTTTCAGTAACAAAAATTAATTTCTAAACACAACAGACGCATTTTCAACAAAACAGTTGAATTGTCCATGGAAAAAGATTAATTTTCAACATAGCAGTTGCATTTATCACCCAAAAGAATGAACTTTAACTAAGGAAATTAAATTTTTTTAAACAAACGAAATTTCAACAAAATACATCAATTTAGATTGAGAAAAGATAAATTTTCAATATGAAATATAAACTTTTAAGCAAAAATGCAATAGTTACATTCTCAGTGGAAAAAATTAATTCTCAAACAAAAAAAAACTAATTTTTAGCAAAATAATTGAATTTCAACCAAAGAGATCAATTTTCGCAGCTAAGATCATAAATCTACATCGCAAACAAAAAATTAATTTTCAAGAAAAGATACCTTAAACATGTTATTTATTTAGTTTAATAGAAAAGTTGAATTTTTAACCAAAAATTGGATTGTTTTTCCGAGAAGATTAATCATATACAAAAAATGCATTATTAAAAGAATACATGAATTTTTAACGAACAAAGAGGAATTTTTGACAAAACAACTGAAATTTCAACCCACTAAGATTATTTTATAAAAAACAGAATGGTTAATTTTTTAACTAGAAAAAATAATTATCAATCAAAAATAAAACGAATTTGAAATATCATCGTTTAAAAATCAACTAAAATAGATTGATTTTAAAACAAGCAGTTGCATTTTCATTCAAAAAGGACGAAGTTTCTGCCAAGATAATTAATTTTCTGCTAGAAAAAATTAATTTTCAATAAAAAATGGAATTCAGTTAAATTTTCAGTTAATAAATTAATTTTTTAACAATAATGATATTACTTTTCAATAGAATAGTTCAATTTTTAACCCAAGATATGAATATTGAACTAAAAAGTAAGTTTTAAGTAAAGAAGTTCAACTTTCAAAGAAGTAGTTGATTTTTTTATCAGAAAAAACGACTTAGAAAAATAGTTGCATTGTCAACAACATAATTAAATTTTTAACTGAATATTAGAATTTTTAACCAAACAAGATTAATTCTAAACTCGAAATATAATAATTCTTGAAAAAAGAGACAAAGAGTTAATCAGTTTATTGACGGTCCCTAATCTGTTCATTTATTCTGCAGTCTAAGGTAATCGTTAAAATATATGAACAATCTTAATGAAACAATTATCTGAAGAATTTATTTAAAAATTTCTCATACTTGTATGAAATAGTTTAAACTCGTTAATAATTGTTCGAATAACGTTTGTATAAAATTAAATTTATATGTGTTATTTCAAAATAGGAAAGAGGTCAGCTTCAATGTCAATTTAAATTTTGAGCGAGGAATCCAAAATGTCACAAATTTATCACGAATGGCACACATTTTTATGAGAGTGAGGGCCGAAACAAAAATCGCTGTAAATAACAATAAAAATTTCGATAAAAAATAGTCAAATATAATAAAAGAAGTAAAATGTTAAAAAAATAAAGCAAAAATAGAAATTTAAGACAAATATTTCAAACCTGTGATAACCCATTTCACTAAAAGCCTTATTGAAGGTGCCATCTGCAGTAAAATTGTCGACCAATTTACTCTTCTCATTACTTTCAGATTCTCCAGCAAGAACGAAAGACCCAGGCAATAAATCAACTGCCAAAATATCATCTTCATCAAGACAAAATTCACTTCCGTCATCGTAACATACTTGAGCAAATATTAACGGAACACAAGAAGCGACACATAAAAACAAAAAATTATTCATACTGAATTTCCATAAAAATTGAGAGATATTTACACTTTGTCAGAGGACTGATGATTTTTTGCGAACTGGAAAGGATGAGGTGACAGAATCGTGAATGTGACAACACGCGGCGTGCTGGAAATAATTATCCTAACCGTAACAATGCCCACTGTGCGTTGCCAGAAGGATTATACACCGTAAAAAACGTCGTGTGGCGAAGAGTTAACACTATTGTAAAAAAATTAAAAATTCTGCTTGATTTTTTCACAAGAACCTTGGATTAATGTTTTTTCTTCTAAAACAGTTACTTTATTGAAATTCGAAAAGTAATTTAAATCTTTTAGTTTATTATGAAAGAAACACCTAGTTTAGAAGAAATTTGCTGGTTAAAAGTTTTTTACTTGTTTAAGAAATAATTTATATTTTACTCATTACAGAATAAATAAAGAGATTTTTAGGAATTTTTTGTAAACCTTTTCAATTATTTTATAGATTGCAATGGATAGACATTAACATTGTAAATAATTTTATAAATATTTAATTCGGTCTCCTCTGATAAAGAATGTTAAAGTACACATTGTTTTAGGTGATATTTGACTTAAACAATTATGAAATTATTATTCGAAAATTACGCTGTTAATTCAGTTCCAGTATTAGAATGAGCCATAGCCATATCACGGATTATGCAACTAGATTTTTGATTCTACGACAGACTATCTAGCATTACTAGAGATTTCAAAGGGTTTGAAGCTATTTTAAGGATTCAAAAATATTTAAAAGAATATTGAAAAAACTTTACGAATTTTAAAGATTTGAAAAAGGTATGTACACCAGATTCCAAATACTTCACAACAACTTCACAAATCTTTTAAAACTTTCAAATGATTTACAGGATTTTGATGAATTGAAAAACGTTAAAGTCTACGAAATTTTAAAGATTTTTTGAAACATTTAGAAGATTTAAAACAATTTTAAAAAGCTTCAAAACATTTTAGGAGGTTAAAAAACATTTCTAAAAAATTTCGAATAATTCAATGATTTCAACGAATAAAAAATATTTCACAAAAAATACTTAAGAAAAATTTCCCAAATATCTCAAAAGATTTGAAAAAGATTGCAAAGGTACTGAAAAAGTTTCCCAAAGATTTCGAACATTCCCAAAGATATTAAAAGATTTTAAAAAGATTTCAAGCATATTAAAGATTTTAAAGAAAGTATATTAAACCTGATTTCTAAATTTCAAATATTTTATACAGAATGCAAATATTTTTATGATTTCAAATAAATACGAAAGATTTCACAAATGTTTGAAAGGTGTTAAACTGTTTCAAAATATTTCAACAAATTCTACAAGATTTAAAAAGTTTTCAATGGCATTAAACGAACGCAAAATCTGTCATGAAAATTTAAAAAGATTTTAAAAAATTCGCTTAATATCAGGTTTTAATTATTTAAAATATTTTATACAAAATTTCACAAAGTTTTCTAGTACTTGAAGAGATTTCTACGATTTCACAAATACTTCAATATATTTCACAAAGATTGCAATGATTTGAAAAAAATTTCCCAAAAATTTCGAACGTTTCGCATATATTCCAAGAATCTCAAAGATTTGAAAAAGGTCTGTTCATTGCATTTCACAAAGATTTCGAAATGTTCCAAAGATTTTAAAACTTTCAAAAGATTTAAAAAAGTTTTAAAAGATTTTATTAAAATTTTATAAAGATTACAAAAGTTTATACAAGAATTCCAAAGATTTCACAAATTTTTAACGATTTGAAATAATTCATTGATTTCAAACGAATACGAGAGTTTACAAATATTTCAAAAATATTGAACTATTTCAAAAGGTTTCAACAAGTTTGAGAAGATTTCAAAAGTTTTCAATTATTTCAGACGAACACAAAAGATTTCATAAAAATTTCGCAAAATTGAAAAAAAATTGTACAAAGATTTCATGTTTCAAGGATATCAAATATTTTATAAAAATTTAAAAAGATTTCATAAGGATCTCAAGAACTTTAAGAGATTTCAACAAGTTTACTAAGGTTTCAAAACATATGACAAAGATTGCAAAGCTTCACAAAAATTGTTCAAAGATTTCTAGCATTTCACAAATATTGCAAGGGTTTCAAGGAATGGAAAAAGGGTTTTACACCAGATTTTAAAACTTTTACAAGGATTTCAAACATTTTCGAAGATTTTTAAATGTTTTAGAGATTTTGAAAAGCGTATAGCAAGCTATATTTCTAATAGTTCAAAAGACTTTACACATATTATAAAGATTTTAATTATTTCAAATAAATACAGAAGATTTCGAAAACGTTTGACGAAGGTTCCAAAAATTTGATTAAAGTTTAATAAAATTTTTAAAAGAATACAAGATTTCAAAACATTAAAAAAATGTTTAACGATATGAAATAATTAAGTGACTTCAAAGGAATACGAAAGATTTCAAAAATATTCCAAAGATATTGAATTATTTTTAAAGGTTTCAACAAATTTAAGAAGATTTCAAAATTTGTCAATGATTTCAAAATAACCAAAAGAGTTCATACATTTTTCAAAAGTTATAGAAATATTTCAAAAAGATTTCATATTTCAAGCATATCAAAGTTTTTAAGGATTTGAAATATTTCATAGAAAATTATTAAGATTTCATAAAGATTTTAAGTATTTCAAAAGATTTCAACAATTCACAAAGATTTCAAAGATTTGAGGTATCTGAAAGACGACATTTTTTTGAAAAAGCTTAATAATTTATTGATGTTTCTGCTTTCTTTAAAAATTGTAGTCCAATAAAAAATAAAATAGATAATTTTTTAATTCTAGGAAAAATAGTTATTTAATGATTTGGCTAAAAAAATATATCTGGATAAACTGTACTTCATGACCTGGAAAACCTGGAAAAGACCTTGAATTTCGTATCTGAGAATTGATAAACACCCTGTTTAATTTATGCAATATGAAAAATGAAGAAGAAATTTTTTTTAGATTTTTATAGAATTACCACCGTTCCCTTTTACGGGTTGAAAAATTAGTAATTTAAATAAAAAAATGTTTTTAAACATTTTTAAAGTGATAATGAAACGGTATATATTCAAAATATTATAATTTTAATGTTAATTGTATCAAGTTTTGATGTGTACTATTAGTGACACTCATTAAAATAATTTAAATCTATTAATATTTATCATTGATGAAATCTCTCATCAATGAACTAATTATCCATTATTCAGAAACAAAATCGATTTTTCCCCTAACATTTTTTTACGGACTCTCGCCGCGTGTGAGATTATCAGGCATCGTACTTTCAATATTTTGTAAATATGTAAAAACATAAAAAATACATTTTTAAGTTATTTCCGGATAAAGCATTCATCAAGGTAAAAGTAAATTCTACTATTTGAACGAGATTTGAATTTTCTATAAGGTAACCTTGACTGCATTTTCTGGACATACTTGCCACATTAATGCATTGAATTATTTCGTTTGTATATAAAAGTTTTATTTTTAAAGTTCAAGAGTAACAAAAATGTGAAATTTATGTGCATAATGAAACTGATAGAACTTCAAGATCTGTGTAACATTTTGTTTAATAGAGAGAAGAATACAACAGTATTTTAATTGATATTTGACCTGAACAAAATTATTTAACTTTATTGTTAATTTATATTCAAAAGTATATTTTTGCAATAAATTAAAATTAAACATGTTTTCATATTTCGATTGAATTATGTACATTTAAAAAATAATTTTTAAAATCAAAACTTACCACAAGCTATTTAATTTTGCTAGTTCCATCAAGTTTATTGTTTAATAGGATGTGATGTTTTTGATTTCTTCGTAAGAAAGCATTAAAAAGTTTTTTTTTACAAACAATAGCCGCTGAAAACAAAAAGAATCAAAATTTGTTCACCAAAATAGAGCTAAAAATTGTTTAACAGGCATGTTTTAATGCAAAGAGTAGTTTTGGTTTCAATGGTAAAAAACATCCTTAAAAATAAAAATAAATTTTTCGACTAACGGCACATGCTATGAAAAAAAAAGAAATTGACAAAATATTAGAATCCGAAAAACAGCAACAAATTTTTCATTAATAATTTTTCGATAGAATGCGAACTTTTTGTTTTAATCTTAAAAAATAGTATTAAGAATAATAAAACTTAAATTTTTTAAAAAAGAGTACAAGGTACGAAAAAAAGTAATAGACAAGAGTTGTTTCTTGAAAACGGATCTACAAATTTGTTTGTGATAATTTTTAGATAGGAAGAGTAGATTTTATTTTGATCGTAAAAAGTGTGATAAAAATAAATTTTTTTATAAAACGACATAAGACACGAAAAAAAAAGAAAAGACAAAAGTTATTTAATCAAGAAAGATCTACAAATATGTTATAAGCTCTTTTTATAAAAAAATATATTTTTAAATTAACTTTGTGGAAAAACGATAAAAGGTACAATAACATTTTATTTAAAAATTTTTTTCGTCTAAATAATGTTTAAAAATTTTCTAGAAGCTTGTTTTTAATTAGAAAAAAAATATAATGAAACTACATATGTTTCAATACCAATGCATATCATGAATTGTAGTGATATGAATTCACTAAAATGATAAACTTTTCACAATAGCTGAGAATAAAATTTAATGCAAAATAAGAAACGAATATTAAAGTAATCATGATAAACAAAATTTGCACTTTATTTTGAAATATCTGAATGAGCAATCCCAGACCGAGATACATAAATAAGTGTAATATACAGTTGATCAAATAGTCTGCAACATAATGAGAAAAGTTCGCAGTGTTGACAAAATCGAGTGCGAAGCACGAGATACGTTATGAGAATGTGTTCGTTAAAGCTGATGGATCTTTCAAAAAGGAGAATTCAAAATTGCGGAATTTCTAAATATCATTATGCATTTTTATATCACTCTAAACTACAATCAAATTAAAGGTGGAACAATCTATAAGCGTTACAGTAAAGAATTTTATTTGTGAAGGCGGATGAAGGAATTAATTTAGTAACTATTATGTAAAAAATATATTCCACTACATGCATGTATGTTAAAAGCTAATTGAAATGGCGATATGCTCAGCACCAGTTTATCTTTGATCTGAAATATATATTTTTATATACTATATGTTTATTTTATTCATTATTTTATTTATTGAAATAGTTTTAATCCAAAAGTTCGAACATCAACAATGTTTTTATTAATTTTGTATTTGAAATATTTTAAAACTATTTTCCGATAAAAAAATCTTTGCCCAATATAGGTACTGCAAAATTCTTTCAGGTTGCCACAAAAGACATCCTTGCTATTTTTAATTTCACTTTGTTTGTATTGAAACTTTGTTTTTCTATTTCAGAAGTAAAAATCGATTTGTCACAGTTGTGTACCTGCGGCAAAATTAGAACAGATAAATTGTGCTTTATATAATCTTGAAATATCTTTTTATATTCTGAAAAATTTTATTGTTTCTATTTGTCTATGATTAAAAAAATTATATTTTAAGCGTAAAATCTCAAATCATACAATGAATCATTAACTGATCAGAAGATAATTTTAAGATTCGAGATTTTTAAATAAAAAATAATTCTTTATTCAGCTAAAAAAAGGTTGTAATCATCGCAGAAAAAACAGAAGATAAACTTGACAACGATTTCCAATGAAAGATTCGCTGAAACAAAAATTACCTTTACAGGATAAAATTTAAACAAATTTCGGTTAAACTTTCTTTTCTTTTTCCATGACAACTTATGTGTTTTGAAAAATGTGAAGTTGTCTGAATGAAAATGAAATATCGAAATAAAATATAAAAATTAAAATAAAATGGCACAACTTAATTATAATTTATTACATAATACATTAAAAAGCAAGAATGGATTGTAATTACCGTTTGATTGATTATTTATTCAGAAAAAGTTGTTCAAAGTACTTTATTGAAACCTCTTATTCTAGCTTAAAATGTTTTCCACTGTTTAGGTAAGTAATTTAATATTAATTCATAAAATTAATTTTTTATTAAAACTATTAAGTATGCAATAAAATTTAATACTATGGATTAATATTATCGATCTACTTGCAAATAAAACTGGTAGTAAATTTTGAATTAGAATTCCTCTTCATTTAAGTTAATACATAAATTGAAAGAAGTATTGAAACGATTTAAATTATCTTTTGGTTACAAATTTTATTATTTGGTTGAAAATTTTATTGACTGAAAAATCTTTTTTGGTTAATATTTCAACTATTCTGTTGAGAATTTATCTTTTTGGTTCGAAAATTTATCATTGTAATTCTAAATTACATTTTTTTAAAAAGAAAAATGCAACTGTTTGGTTGAAAATGATATTATTATGGTAGAAAACTCAACAATATGGTTGAAACATTTTTCTTTTTTTAATAAACAATCTTATTTGGTTGAAAAATCTTGTCATGTTTAATTTATAATTAAAATTTTTTTTGTGAAATATCAACTATTATATTTTTGGATAAGAATTAATCTTTCTTGGTAAAAAATTAGTCTTTTTTAGATTAAAAATTTCAAGAATTTGTTAGAAAATTCAAGTATTAGGTTAACTATAGAAGTTAAATTCTGATAAAAAATATAATAATTGATATTTCAACCAAAACAGATTTTAATTACATAATGAAAGCAGTCGAATTCAGTAAAAAAAAAAACGTATGAATTTCCAATTAAACTGCTGAATTATTAACCTAAAGAAATTGATTTTCAACCACAGTTGCATTTTTGCGCAAGAAAGATGAAATTTGACATTAAAAAAATACGTTTTCGAATCCAAAAGACGATTTTTCAAGAAAATAGTTCAAATTTTAATAAAAAAATATTTTTCAATCAAGAAATAAAATTTTATAATAATAATCTTGTTAGTATTTGATATAAATCTATAATATTACATTTTAATGCATACTTACTCATTTTTATTGAAGAATTAAATTTGTAGGATACTATATTGCATTACTTACCTAAGCGGTTGGAAAACTTTGAGGTTAGAATTGAAGGTTTCAATAAACTAATCTGAACAACTTTTTGAGAATAAGTAATCAATTGAACGGCAAGGTTGTGTTTTATAAACAATATTTTAAATATATAACTAACATAATACTGCGACATTTAATTAAAAGCACGGCGAAAGTGACCGTCTCAGTAATGGCAACAAAATTTCACAACTCACGTTCAACTTTCCGAAACTGAGACAGTCAGCGACAGCTTATCCCGGTTTAGGCAACTTAGATAAAAAGTTACCCAAACGTGGGACATTAAAATATGAATAATTTATCGAATAAAATCGCTAATTAAGTTATTAAGTTTATTTTCAAACGTATTAAAATTGTGCAAAAACATTATTTTTTATTTTTAGTGTAGGGAATTTCAATAATACAATGCTGTAAAAGTTATGAGGAAAGTTTCGCAATACACAAGAATTGGCGAACTTTGTAACAGTTCATGCACACATTTTAAGGAATATTTTTGATTATTTTTCACTTAATGTACAACTTGTAAGGACAAACATAAATAGTGATAATAAATTCAAAAGAACTTCAAAAATGCTAGAAAATTTTTGCTTTTATGATTTATGTTTGAATATAAAAGATATGCAACGATATTTATTATTGTACCAGTATTAGACATACTTTTTACGTTGTCCCAGGAATAATCAGTTTACTTTAATTAATTTCATTAAATAAATATCAAAAATATGCGCCAACGACACAAAATACTTTAAGCTGGAAAATGATGGTCAATCTTACACTTCAGGTTGCCGCATACAGAATGTAAGCAATTATTAATTGTTAGTCAATAGATAATGCACTTGTGGTTAATTATATTATTGTTTAACACATTTTACGCGCCTGCACAAATAATTTGATCCGAAAATTGAGCTCAATAATGATAAAAACAGTCTTCGTGATTGCACTTTTGGGTTGAAGACATTCCAACCGAACCATGTGAAATAAGCGTAGGCATTAAAAAGTTTAATCTTTTAGAAGTTAATACATTTTTAGTACTGTTCTTTATTATAAATTATATATTAATTAATTATATATAACCAGGGACAGTTAATACTCATCGTCATAAATTTTACAACGGTGAAGTACTCATCGTCGTAAGTCCTACAAGCAGTAATACTAAAACCTATTTTCAATAGTAAAAGCTATCATGATTTCATTGTTTTTATTTATCCTAACCAACCCTCTTTAATCATGTCACTACCGTTTTCAGCAATCATAATAGTTGGTGCATTCGTATTTCCTCTTATCACAAATGGTATGATAGACGCATCAATAACTTTCAATCCTTTAATTCTATAAACTCGCAATCTTGGATCAACAACAGCTTCCGAATCTTCTTCAGGACCCATTTAGTTGAGTTTTAGTTAGTTAGTTAAGTTTTAGTTAAATTAACTTAAACCATTAAGTTTGAATTGATATTTTTGCATAGTCGTGGTATTGAATATACTGACACCAATTCGAATACCCTGAATCATACGTTTGAGATCTGGTTCGGCAGTCAAATATCCAGGATGTGTAAAAGGTGACCCCCAAATTGGATGAGTAGCATTTAGTTTAATCAATCTTCTACTTTTCGGAGCTAGTAATATTGTAGAAATAGAAAATTCGCTTTCATTTAATATAATCACAAGCAGTTGTATATCTGGGACTTTTTGATTTATTTCATAATCTGTGCGAGCATAAGCAGAAAGAAGTACTGAGCTGCTTGTGGAGAAACTTCCTTGCTGTGTTCTTGCATAATAACTAAAGTTTCCTGCTTCTTCTTTACATTTGTGAAGATCATCTGATGATACATTTTTTATTATTGCAGAGACGCCGATAGTTATAAAATGATCGGGAAGATAATGACCGACTGATAAGTTTTTATAGACGTTGATTCCAAGCTTTTGAAGTTCGTCAGCTGGTCCCGCCTCTAAAACCATCAGTAACTTTTGTGAGTTTATAACACCTGCGGATACAATTACTTCTTTCTTCGCCATAAGTATCCCAGTCATGCCAGTGCGTCTACATTTATATTCAACATCATAAGCTTTTTTCGCGAACGGATCTATCAAAATTTTAGTTACGTAGATTTTATTTCTAACAATCAAGTTGGGCCTTGTTCCTCAAATTGGACGAATAAAGGCTGCATTGGTAGTTTTTCGAACTCCATTGTCTATAGTTACTTGGGTATTTGTTATTCCTAATTGACTTTCGGCATTTACATCTCTGGTTGGATATCCGAGTTCGTTGAAAGCTTCTTGTATTTTTTCTCCTGCTTCAGAAAGCAAAGGAAACTTTGATACTGTGAGATATCCTCCAGTTCTACGATATCTCGTGTTCTGTCTAACGATCTAAATAAAATGAGAACTCCACAATTTTTTATTTCATTTGAAAATAACTTTTCAATTATTGAAAAATTTCTGTTACTCAATTTATAATTACGTCTGGGTCTTTGTTATCCTCTGACTTCTTAAAATAAGGTAAAATTCCATGATAGCTCCATCCAGGATTTCCTATTTCGGCTCAGTTATTGTAATCATTTTTATTACCTCTCATGTAAATCATGCCATTTAGTGTACTTGTACCACACATTACCTTAAAATTAGATTAAAACTTTATATTACAAATCCTTTTGATCATTTATGAAATATATGTGATAAAATGGGAAAATAATATGGCCAAAGAATTTGTATTATCATCAGAGAATAACATACATTCTTAACGTTTTTTAAGACTAGATTGCATTATGAATTAAACATTTTGTAAAATGAGTTTTTTCTAAAAATTGATCTTCTTCTTTATTCTTCTGGGAATTGAACCATAGAACTTCCGATATCCGGTCGAGTGCTTTTAATTTAATTTTTAATACTTTAAATTCATAATGTCGTCTAGTCTGAAAAAACGTGAAGATTCTATGTTATTCTCTGATGATAATACAGATTTCTTAAAAATTTTTATTTGAAATACCTGGTGAAATATGGCGTTTATTTCTAGAAAAGGATTTTTCTTTCGATCTCTCTAGCAGTGAAAGGGAAAAGCAACCGATCGGCTCTCTGAAGTTCTGTGATTTGATTCCCAGCGGAGGGAAGATCTTTTTTTTTTTTTAAATTTGATTTAAAAAATAAAATTATGCTCTTCCACGCGGCAGCCTGTAGCGTTTCTCCATTAAAAATGATCTTTCCTCTTCTTGGTTTATATAATTCCAGTCAATTTCTGTCTTAAAAAGTTGGACAAAAAAGCCAGGAATTTCAGCTGCAACTGGTTCCCCTCCTACCGCTTCGAGTAGCATTACCTGGAAAAAATATGCAAATCAACATCTTCTCTTTTAAATTATTTGAATTATGAATATTTTAGAAATAGGACTTATTATTAACATTCCACTCCTTATTTTCTGTGAGTCTATTCGCTACAACACATCCAGCAGATCCAGCTCCTACAACGATAAAGTCGTAATCATTTGGTTGCGTCTTCGCTTGCTTTAAAGAAAATATTAAGTTAATCTTTCTCAACATCGTACAGAAAAGTAAATTATAAATGGTGAATTTAACATATTATTGAATTTATTAAATATAAATGAACTTTCATTGTAATTATATTTACCTTAATAAATTGCACATCCTCATTCCAAAAAACCCACATGAGAGATGTAAAAATGGTCGTGGGGTAGGTGCAGTAGTTTTCAGCACAGGACTTTGGTATAACTCGCAGAAGAGAGGGAAAATGCATTCTTGAACCTAGCTTTAGTTAAAAAATCATTGAGAAAATAATTTATAGATAATTAAAAAGCATATAATTTTTTTACCTTTTAATTTATTTAATACTAAAATATCTTACAGCAGAATATTTGTTTGAACAAAAGTCTAGTAAATTTCTGATTTTAAAAATTTTCATATTTTTTCGCCAACTCATCGCAAACGTCAACTTTATTCGTGTATGTTTAAATTAAAGGCCACGAGGAACGAAAATTCACAAATAGGAGAGTGAAAATGGATTTATGGGTATTTGAAGGGACACGTCAATTGATTCGCAATCAATTTAATCAATTCATTGACAAAAAACGTGTTTTAATTAAATTCATAAAACATAATTAATAATTTGTTATTTAATAAATAATTATTCACAGCTTCTTTTTATAACGAAATGAATCAAGTTTTTTTCATTATATCGGCTAAAAATTATATGGAAATGTCATTTATTCTTCAGGTTTAGTTATCCAATGACAATTAATGATTATGAACTCAAATGACAATTAAGAATTTACATTGTTAAGAACAATTGTATAATCGAATTTTATCATTTCAGTGCTTTACAAAAAAAATTGCGTGTAAAGTACTAGCAGCCTGTTATTTAGCAATGGCTCTGTGCAAGGAATCGATATCTATTGATAATTATTTTAATAAACTTATTATTAACTTGTTATAAATGTATAAGGAGATCAAAATTCCTCTGCATAGATAATTCTTAATGAAAATTAAAATAGTGGATCGTTGATTTCAAATCGTAGATTTCAAATTCTTTATGTCTTACGGTCCAATCGTAAATCGAAAAAATAAATATGAGTCAAAAAAACATGTTCTTCGAAACTC
>NC_046660.1:40356219-40366382 GCF_010883055.1 Belonocnema kinseyi | reverse complement strand
ACATGAGGAATACGTAATGAACGATGATGTGATAGGCAAGTTTCCATTGAAAATCACTGATGTGGAAGCGCGTAATTGAGTTTAAATTTGAAATAAGAAATTAAAAAAAATTTTTTTTTAAAAATTTTAAAAAAATGTGTATATGTACACATCCCCACATATGCATATATATACACATATAGCATACATACATATACACATATAGAGATGATTAATATTAAAAACATTATTTTATAATACTCTGATAAATTTTATTGATATTTAGAATTTCAGTCTGTAAATTAACAGAAATTTCACGATATTTGTTTATAAAAATAGACTCAATAATACGTCGTTGATAAGTATTTTTTTCTGTAGCTAATATTTTAAAACGTTTAAAATCAAAATCAAAGTAATGATTGAAATTCAAGAATGTTGCGACAAACCTGTATTAAAATTCCCAACTTCACAATCTCTTTTGTGTTCAGCAATTCTAGTTTTTAATCTCCTGCCAGTTTCACCTATATAGGCTTTATTACAACATTTACATTTAATTAAGTAAATAACACCAGATAAATTTTCAATAGAATCGACGTCCTTTCTTCTTGACAAATAATTATCTAATGTATTAGTGTTTTTAAAATAAACATTAATATTAAATTTTTTAAGTGAATTTCTTAATCTTTCTGATAGGCCCTGAATGTAAGGCAAAGTAACATTTAAATTAAATCTATTGTAAGTATCACTCCAATCAATAAATATCAACGGTCGAAGAAAGGATTGATTTGTTTCATCAAATCATTTTACAATAGTAGATCGTTATCAAAATTTAAAACAAAAGTTTGTAAATTCGTTTTTGCACTTAAAAAAAGGAAAAATGCATGCAAAAAATAAACAACTTTCTGTCAAATCGACCATTACATATTTATTTGAGATTTCACTAGCTTTTACTTAAAAAAAAGAACGTACAATACGGTTGAAAAATCGCTACAAAATATTAATTTTTCAACTGAAATTGTTTGCCCTGCTGTGTAAGAACGTAAATCAATGTAGATGTTAAAATTTTTCTAGTTGATTTTTGTGAATCTTTTCCTTTTATTTAAAACACAGAAAAACCGTGAATTTTTTTGTTGTTGACAAAATGGCGGTAGTTAAACTGAAAAAGTAAAAAAATTTTATTCAAGTCTGTGTACTGCCTTATATTTTTCTTTCTGTTATACACATTATTTCACGTTAATCTTGCATAATTAAATCATACCATCTTTTTTGTAATCTTTAGCAATGACTGTCCGTCCCATTTTAACAGTAAAATGATATCTTTGTCGTCTTTTAAATATATTATCATCCTTAGTCGTAAGTGAATAATTGTATAGATGCGATATGGTAATGCCCCGTATTTTCTTTAAAATTTTTGTAACCATAATAAATCACAAGAATATACAACAAAACTCCTGATATAGTATAAAAAAGTATAAAATTCGTCCATATGATATAAAAAACAAATTTTTTTTCGTAATTTTGTTTTTAATTTTTTGTATTTATCTCTACTCTCCTGTGAAAATGTTTATCGTTTTTCAAACTAATTTGTGAAAAATTTTGCACTAAGATTTTTAAAAATAAATGCTATTTTTCCTTAACTCAAATTTCATTTCTAGGAAATTTCGAATAAAAGAGAGAAGAAACCCAATAGAGTGGACAGAAAAGGTTTCTTTGTTGGTAAAGCGGTTTGGGATTTATTTATTTGAATATATAATAAGGCCCATGGGCAGAAAACAAGCTGATTTACTAGAGTATTTGACTTAAATAAATTATTTTCAATAGTTTCATAAAACGTTAAATATATTTTTTTGTGTTTTTACTACCTATCTTGAATTTTGAATAATTCTCACCAACCTTACAGTAGTTATATAACTCTGATTTTATTGGAGACTTTATTGGGGTTCAGGGTCCCCATGAACGTTCTAACTTCCCTGATTACTAAAAATAAAACCATACTCAGGATACATTATTACGAAAACATAGCAATAACAATAATAGTCTATAATAAGTATTCTCCGGAAAAATAATGTATAGCTCTTTTCACGTTAATTTTTGAAAGCCTATAGGAATGATTAAAGTCTTATTTTTTTACCCCTCCCCACGAAGAGAAAATATTATTTGGCAAAGATTTTTAAAACAAAAAGCCTATCACATTAAATTGTAAGAGCTTCAAATATTTAATTAATTTTTTTCTGAGTGTTTCTGATTTTTCATTATTACCGCCTGAAGTTCTCCTTGAAGAGAAAAGCGCAATTACAACAACGTTCCATTGCTCTGGTTCTTTTTTTTGTGAAAACGTCGCGTATAAAATATATGAAATTCACTTTAATTGAAGCTAAATTGAGAAATTCTAAAGGCTTTAAAAACCACAAAAATAATCTTTTCAGAACGCCTTAACAGCTTACCTGCACACTCTAATGAGAGCCCGCATAAAATAGATTTTTTAATCAGACCAGATTTATGATACGTTAATTCTTGGATTTAGCAGTAAACAAAGGCAACGCGTGCTTTTTCCTTTGCATTAAATCATTAAAGGCAGTAAGAACAAATATTTTGATTTTTAGTTCCTGTATTATAAATAAAAAATTTTCGCCTAAAATTATGAATTGTTTGATGTAATATTACAACCAAATAATCCTAAGGGCCCCTTTTGATCGGAAAAGGTTATCCTTGTAGCTGTACAGTTCTTAATTGTAAACATGCACTAAAAATCACTCGTGATATTCAAATTTTGAAAAATATTCACTGTTTTCTTAAAATTTTGTTTTTAAAAAGAAGATTTTGAAATAATATTTTTTTACTCTCTTATTACATATCTATATGCCTAATGAAGGTACGTAATGACTTTAGGGTTAATAAAAATCAAAGATGAGATGGTAATTTAATGAAAACAAGATTTCATCTAAATAAAGTTAAAAAGAGAGAGAGTATGTTGAAGAGAAAATATTTAGTAAATTCGGCTTCCTAAAAATTATTCGTTTTCATTGTTCTTCAGGAAAGGTGGAAGATACAACAGACAGGTAAGCAAACGAGGCTAGCAGGTGCCCTCTGAGGGGCCATTAAAAATGTTTCAGTTAAATCTTTTCAAAGGGTACATAAAGAATTTGCTAAACTGTTCTTCTTAATTTAAACAATAACGATATTCATAAAAAACGTGTTTAAATATAATAATTTCTTACAACAAGAAAATTGTATGAAGGCGATATTCGTTCAAACTTATATGTCAAAATATGTTTTGCCAGAACCACCGAAGCTCAAGTCTACTGAATTTTCTATGATTAACCTGCTTTTTCCACATTATATACGTTTTTGTGCCATGAATATTCAAAAAGATTAGTATAACTTGGCGAGGTTAACTGATTAGGCACCAAAGACTGAAGTCTAATAATATTATTCCTGATATGTAAATTGATATCATAGTTCATCAGGATAACAAAATCGAAAGAGTAACAAGCATAATTTTTCCAATTTCTAAACCAAAATACATATAAAGGTTGCACTTTTCATGATGTTAGTATTGGAATAATTATAAAACTTTCAGAATCTCCCGATCTTTTTCGGAGGATGAAATTTATCACAGAATGAACAACAATAGAATATCCCACAACAAATAATGAGTCCAACCTATAAAATTATTGTGTGAAGATGATAATATATAATTTAATAAAATTGTACATTTTTAAATTATTCCAACAGGCGCAACATAAAAGATTCAACATTTGTTGTCAGCTATTCTATTATTGCATATTCTGTGATAAATTTTATCCTGCGAAAAAGAACGAGGTGATTCATTTACAACAGATCGCATAATTTAAATGACACAAACTTTAAAAATGATGGGCACAAGATTTAATTAAAAGGGTTAATTATGTGAAATTATTTAGGAGTATTTTCAATCTCTGAAGCTCTTTTTTCCCCTGAAAAATACATAAATACCTTTATCCCCTATTTTGTGTTCAACAATTTTTTTCTTTGGATTTTTATGCTAGATTTCAGATTCATTTGGCAGTTGATACAAAATTGGGGGATGGTTTTCTCGTGTCATTTTTTTATTCATGTTGGATGGTCTCTATTTTACTTCCTTTGTTATAAAACTTTGGCACCTTGTCTATGTATTTGGAAAGTATATATTATCATAAAAACAACAAGTATTTAGGGTAGCTACCTCCATTAATTTTCTAACAATCACACATTCTCATCAGAGAAGGTACTAGATTTGTGTCAAATTTGCCCCCCCCCCTCCAGTTTTTATCAAATGTCCACGTTTTGATAATCCCTGAATCCGAAAAACAGGTTTCTACGAATATATTTGTTTGTTCGTTCATTAGTTAGTGTGTGCATACACGGAGAAAAATGGATGTTCAAATGTAGATGTTCAAAGGGTCAGATTGTAGCACCTAATATCCAGATATTCATGTCAAACATTTACCATCTTTTTGAGATGTTAGGCGTACACTTTTTTTTATGTTAAACTGAAATAGATTCAGATGTGAAAACTGTTCGAGCACATGCGCATAGCGCATTGGAATTTCAAGACTATATTTGACCACTATATATTTTCGATATTACAATTATGGAGTATTACAATTTTGGAATATTTCAAAATGATCAAAGTTAACTATGCTTACATAAAATTGGATCACTATTTTTTTCTTTCCATAGGAGGGAACAATGATTTTAAGTTGCAGGTTTTTTGACTTAACACATTTGACAAAATGTTCATGAATTTAAAATGAAATTTGAGTTTGAGTAAATTAAAATAGATATAATTTTAAATTCAGATTATTTTTTCTTTGATTACTTAACCCTTTTTTATTTAAAATTTAAAATATTGAACATAATCTCAATTTGACTGAACGTATCATCTGATCGAAATATTATACCCTTTATCTGTTTTCCATCGTGTACGAACATTAAATTTTTATTTTAAATTCACAAATAATTTATCAATCAATTCCCTAAATTATCATAAATAAGTGAACTCCTCAAATATTTACAGATGTTATTTGACATAACCATACATGTAATATTCCGGATATTTCAGCTGAACATTTTGGATCTTAGAGAGTACCATCTGACTTTTTAAGATCTACAGATGCTAGCTTTGAACATCTAGATCGTTGTCCTATAGTGAAACATAAAACATGTTGACGCTGAACATCTAGATGTTACGTTTGAACATCCATTTTTTCGTGTATTTTTAGTGTTTTAGCACGATAACTTTAAAAAGAATTAACAAATTGGATTGGCCTTTGTTATATTTTTTTATTGTCCTAACCTAAAAGTCAAGTTCGTGAATCAGCCATTTTGGATAAAAATTCAAAAAGTTAACGCATTTTGAATATTTTTGAGTCCACATTTTTCAAGATTTAAAATTTCTCTGTACGAATATTTATAATATTCCAAAAGGCGAACAATTTATCCTTAAAACTTGTTTTGATATAACAAAAAATTACCAGAGTTAAAGCATTTAAAAAATTCCAAAAAACACGCGAAAATAAAACTTTTGAGCTAAATAACGCACTATAAGAAAAAAATTCAAGAAAAGAAACATGTACCTTCTGGAATTCCCTACAAGATTATCATAACAACTTTTCTAGTTTTCTTAAAAAATCTAAAATTTAAGCTTTGCTGTTCATTCCTCGGTCTCGCCTTGGCTCTTCCTAGCAATACGGCAGATATGCGCTACCCGTGTAGAAATGGCCCTATTTTGCCCCATTTAAAAAGTAGCGCTGAAAAGGCCCGAACCAGTTTTTCTATTTTCAATCAAAATAATTGAACTATTATGGGGCACAAATAGGGTATTAAAATATAAATATCTGTCTTCAATTATAACAACTTATCCAATGTAACTGTGCATATGCATTATGCAGCTCGAATAATGATATATTTATACCTCTGTCTGCCCTATCTGTGTAGGCTGAAAAGTGCATAAAAGTAAATTTAATATGGAGTAATTATTGTCCAATTTTCGGCTCTCTATCTCTTTCACTCTTATATAGCTTCTGCCTTTACCAGTCGGACAGAAAGAGGTATAAATGCACCATGAAGTCAAATTAGATTTTCTAAATTGTAATACCAATTGTCAAGATGTCTGCACGCTGAGGGCCAAGCAATAATACCAAATGCATGAGACAAAATTTGGTTTCTTTAATTATTAAAAGAAAATTATTTTTCACCTAACCGTATTTGGATATCATTTTTTATTTTTCAAAATCTGTTAAATGGCAGAATACAATCGATACACAAAAAATTATAGATCTCATTAGTTAATTAAATAGTTTTTGAAAATTGTGTACAAACATGGTAAAAAAAAACATTTTCTTCCAAGTTATTAAAAAGCCTTTTTCTATTTTCTTGTGTACACACGTCGAACACATTGAAACGCGTGAATGTCGCGAGTAATAGAAACAGTTTTTCAAAAGTGCATTGTTTATTAATGGAGTGATCAATTACAGCGAAACAACATGGACTGTTCTCGTGAATTAAAGCACTTGAAAAATATTGTGACATAAATATATATGATAAAGATAAAAGTAAAAAAATAATAAACAATTTAATTTCGTTTTTGAATTCTTTTATTAATTCACGTTGACGAAAACAGAGTGTAGAAAAAAGTCTTGCTAGATCGGGCCCTATTTTCAATTATTAATGGAAAATTATGAATTTACGTGAAACATATTTCAAAATGAGCTGCCCAAATGTGCCCGTTTGGTGTTGACACATTATTTCACAGAGATTGTACAGATGCGCTCTAAAACGCTCATTGTGCAGTGCACGTTATTCTTACCGTAACATCGTAAACTTTTGTTATTTCATTGTTCTATTTGATTCAACTGATGGTATAAACATACATCTGTTCATTAAATAAACGTATTGTTTAAAAGAAAAAAAATTATCGGCCTAATATTTAAACGAAGTGTCTCATATTTTATACTATTAAATAAAGATTCAGTGATATATGTAATATAAGGATAGTAAATAAGCGAATATTATTAACATTATTTTATCAAGTAATTTTAAATATTATAAAAAATTGTCAATATTTTAAATGTAGAAGAATTTTCAGTGATGTAACATAACTCTCGTAAAATTTTAAGAACGTTACTTTTCCAGGTACTGGTTATGGAGATACAGAAGAGCCAATTTGTTTGACCCGAAAGGAATTATTTAAATTAGTCAGAGAAAAAATTTCTGAAGGTGCTGTAATTTGCTACGTCGTTATTAATCGTTCGTTTTCTAAAAAATTCCCTGTTATTTTGTTTCCGCGATTTGTTTTCCAAACCAATATCAGATTCGTAATCAGCGAACCCAAAACCTCTAAGTGATTCTTTTTTTCATAGAAAAATAAAAATTGGTGAGAATCCTCTGCCAAATTGTTACTGCCATTTTATTTTTTCAAAAACCAATATCAGATTCGTCATCAGCGAACCCGAAAACCTCTGAGTGATCCTTTTTTTCATAAAAAAATCAAGATTTGTGAGAATCCTCCGCCATTTTGTAATCACCATTCTGTTTTTTTTCAAAAACCAATATCAGATTAATAATCAGCGACCCCATAGAACCCCGAGTAAGGAAATTCATCCGAAAATAATGACATTGACGAATTATGGTCAGCTTTTTGCGGATTTTGACCACTGTGCGACGAGCCCTCGGCCTGCCTACATTTGGGGTTTCCCGAACCCATCATGAAATACTTAATTTTATGTGTTTAACAATAACGACAAAACGTATATTCCTTCACGATTGAGCAAATAATTAAATTAACAAAGACAATAAGTTAATAAATCGCATTGTCTAGATTCGCTTGTGATGCGAAATAAGTGCAGAGATTAAATATTGATCCATGGAAATTGACTACATCGCATAATGGCTTCTTTTTTCCACGAGCACATGGCATTGCACCTGGTATTAAGTCAGTTTCATGCTTTTCAGTCTTATATTTGTTTAATTAAAAGCTTATATTTGAAGAAAAATGGATTTTACCATTAATTTATTATTTGTCGAAATATTTGTATGATGATTTTCCTAATTGAGTCTTCTGATTAACTTTATTAGGAAACTTTTTTTTACACTAAATTCATAGGTAACAATTGATTCTTTTAATTTTTACATTATAGATTTTAATTCAAAAATTGTTTTACAAATATTTGTGCTTTTATTTTTCAAGTAACCTTAAATATTGTTCACCTTCTATTGTTTATTACTATGATAATTTGGAAAAGTAGGGCATAGATTAGAAAAACTGGACAGGCCCTGACAAGTTTGTCCTAAGTAGGGCACAAAGCTGCAAAAGCGTTACTCGCTATGTATGGCCCTTGCCAGTTGAATCGGCCAGGCCCACGCCATGCTGATAACTTTCGGCAGTGACGGAATCTTTTATTAAAATGAGAAAAAATTATAATATTTAAGCACCTAGCAAAGATGATGATACAATTTGCTTTTTTAGATGAAAATATCTTCATCATTAGCTTAGAGCATGAGCAGGTGCTAAAATCTTACTGCCCAAAGTAAAAACTGAGCATATTCCAAGAAAACATATTAAGTAATGCATCTGTTACAAATTACATAACTAAATACGATAGATATTCAAATATGAACCTGCTATTTTTCTAGTTTAAAAAAAAAACTATACTGAAAGTTATCGCATTACTGCTTAGGCAATTGCAAAGTCTAGTATTGAAATTTAGTTAGCATTAAAACCAACAAATAGACAAATAAATTACAGAAACTGTACTTTAAGTATTTTGTAAAGTAAAAATAAATATTGCTATGCTTGAGCTCAGTGAAAATATTCTCTCTATGCTCATCTTATTTTGGTGGACCTAGACTCTCACAAACATCCTTCGGTGCCGAAGTATGTTTCTTGAAGTATTCGGAATTTCCTTTTAAACTCACGGTTAAGAGGATTTTCATTTGTCTCAACAGGAATCCGTTTGCATTTTTCTTAAATTTCACTTCTAAGACATTCTTTGATAGATTAAACGTTACTTATAGTGGCTTAAATATTTAAACCCAGGAATTCTTCGTCTGAAATAAATAAAATAAAATATTCCTTGTGTCACTTTTTATGAAATATTTCAAAATGAATTAATGTATAACTTCTTTCATAGAGGAAGAATAAGATCTTCTGGTGAATTACATCTTTTAGTTTTCTTTGTTATTTCTGAATTTGAGTTTTTACATAGGGGGTAGTTTTATTTTTAGCAGGGCTGGTTTTTAGAAATTGGTTGTTGGTGCGTTCAAGAACCCAAAAAAAGCACGAAATTCTGACGTGTTTGAACTTTTTTCTTTTAATTTTTATATAGTGGGGGTGCTGGCTTGATTCAGAGTCAGCAGCTCCACTCGAAATTTGAATTTTCATAAAAAGTTGCCTCCGCAAAATAGTAATAAGCCGGTAAGAGTTTATGTACCTACCAAAAAAATTGCCTAACCTAGTGACTTAATTAGTTAAAATTAAATTAAATGAAACTGAAGTTAATTTGGTAAAAGTTCACTCGCAAGTTTGAGCGCCTAGGGCGCGTGACTGTTGGTTCTCGCGCTTCGCGCTCAATAATGTATTAATCTCACGCTACGCGGTCGGTCTTTGTGTATAGACTTTTTAGAACTAAGGGTGAAACCATCGATAACAGTAATTTGGTAATAGTGAATTCTCTACTTTAAAGCTCCGCAGGATTTCGCCGAGAGCGGGTGCTAATCTGAAAAATTGCACCCGCTTCCATTGAAATCGCGGTAAAATTTCAGCCACAACCACGTCTCACAACCGTGAGATAGGTGGTTACAGTCTGTAAAGGAATCAATACGACGATCCAGCAAAAGCCTCGTGCACCCTAAGAACACGGAGTGACCCAAGGACAAAGGCCTACTGCATTTTTCCCGCAAGTGTTCTAGCATATTGTTGACACGCAGGGATGCTTTTTAGGCTATTAGCAAGTGAAAGCTTGGCACCTCCAAGAGCGCCGATGATAAGGACGATCAGTTTAACAGAATATTCCGGGTACAATCGTTGCAACTCCCTTATAAAATCTCGATACCTCTCTTTCCTTTCATTCTCCTTGGCTATGATGTTTTTATCAGCTGGTGCCGAAAATTCGATAACGAACATGGTTCGCTTCTCGAAGTCAAGAAGAACCATGTCAGGCCTC
>NC_046660.1:40354840-40356119 GCF_010883055.1 Belonocnema kinseyi | reverse complement strand
ATTCCAGAGTGGTTGGTGGAAGGGCGCACAATACTCCTGCCTAAAATAGGCAACTTAGCTGACCCGAAGAACTACAGGCCAATAACTTGTCTGAACACGCTTCATAAGATATTCAGAGCTATCCTAAATGATAGGATTGTTCGGGCAATTGAACCTGTGTGGCAAGAAATGTATGAACAACGAGGCTCAAAGAAAGGCGTAGCCGAATGTCGGGAGAACCTGCTCATCGATAGATGTGTCTGCAAAGATGCAGCATTCTACCAGCGTGACCTATCGATGGCCTGGATTGATTATCGGAAAGCCGACGGGTACTTGTGCGGCAAACCTGCAGATCGAAAGTACAAGGTCACTAATGTATTTTACATGGACGATCTTAAGATCTATGCTAAAAACAGAGAGCAACTGCATCTAGCTCTGGGGATTGTCTAACGATATACTAAGGAAATTGGAATGGAATTTGGGGTAGACAAATGCGCCAAGGTTTATTTGAAGCGAGGAAAACCTGATGGCATCCCTGAAGATCCTGAGCTCGTTGATAGAAGCGCCGTACGACACCTTTGCGCTGGAGAGACTTATACATACCTGGGCGTGCCACAGAGCCGCATTCAGGATGTGACATCTATAAAGGATACTATCCGAAGCAGATACAAACGTCTCATCCGGCAGATTTGGTCTTCCGAACTGTCGGCGAGGAACAGAGTATCTGCAACGAACACGCTTGCCGTCTCGGTACTACTCTATTCATTTGGAGTAGTTCCATGGACGAAGAACGAGCTGAGATCTCTTGATATCGGGACAAGAAAGGTTATGCACATGCACAAAAGCATGCATCTTAAGTCTTCCGTTCCGCGACTGTACATCTCACGCCGTCAAGATGGTCGCGGAATATTGAGTCTTGAATGTCTTCACAACAGGATTATTCTGGGTACAGCACATAGAGTTGCAAATGGAAGAGACGCTCTTCTTAAAATGGTTAGGAATCACGAAGAAGTGGGCAAAGGAACATTTCTGTACAAAGCAGCGGAGGAGGCTGCTGAAACACTCGGGCTTGACTTCAGTATTAGAGGTATCTATCTCGAGTACTCACTCTTGAAAGCCCGGATCAAGAGAGCACAAGAGAAAAACTTTCGTGAACAGCTCCTCGATAAGAGGATGCACGGTATCTTCCACAAAAATATCAAGGATCAGTCAATGTCTTGTGAGCTAACGTTTGCTTTCCTTAAATCGCCCGGATTGAAGTCTGGTACAGAGGGTTTCATTTTTGCATGCCAAGACGGTG
>NC_046660.1:40353411-40354740 GCF_010883055.1 Belonocnema kinseyi | reverse complement strand
TTTGATTCCTCTAGAATAAAACGGAAGGGCCTATGACAAAGCCACCAAACGCGTCCTCGGGTTGCAGATAGAGGATCTCTGTACCAAGGGTTTCTGCTGAATATGGTTACAAAAATAAATAGGCAGTCGCGGATAATTGTCCAGGGGTGGTCCCGAAGGAATTAACCCCCAAGCGGAGGTATGAAAACCGTGCCGAAAGCTGAATGACACCTGGGTTATGTGTCTAGAACGGTGACTCTGGGATACCGGGCGACCTCTCAGAGTACGCATCCTTATCCTTGTATGCGGGGCTCTACAAGGAACGACGAACCCCTTTCCCTAGCTTCTCGTGGGAACAACAATGACAACACCGAACATAGTTGTAGTAAGTGCGGTTCAAAACAACAGAACGCGCAGGGCTAACGACAATGGGTCGGCCAACAATACCAGCCAATGTAGAGCTGGGGGAGCCAATGAAAATGGATTCAATGCGATGGATTGGCGGGATCTCGTGACCTTCGGGTGGACGGAGCAACTGAATCACGACTTACTAGACTGCTACGATGCGAGTGTGGCCCGTGAACAAGGTTACATGGCACGGCTGCATGCTCTGTGGTGCGAGAAACACCCGGAGCTATCGCACTTTTCGCAGCAACGTCTGCGAAACCATGCTGAACTAGTCCGTAAAAGGGGCTATGTAAGCGGAACGCCCACTCTACCACAGTTAGAACAAGCCGGCAACAAAGAAAGAGAGGCGAAACTAAGACCAACCGCGGGCAGGCAACCAATAGATGAAGAGCGATGCTTTACGACCTGAAGAAAGATCAACACCAAGGTTTCTCTCAAGCCTAAAGATCTGGCTGAAATAAATGACGAGCTTCGTGGACATTTTTCCGGTGAATCCAACCTCTGAGCTATCAATTATTGTGTGTATAATGCAGCGAGAGCTTTGGCCGATGCAAACCGTAAAACAAAACCAACGGCTGATCATAAGACCAAAAGACGAATGCATCAACTTGCCATAAAGATGTCAATGTGTGATTGACTACATCACATCTGGCAGGAATTTTACCGCCAAGGTTCGAAAGTTCGCGCGCGAACTCCGGACCCGTTATCACAGACTTAACAAGTCAAAGTTGCTGACCATCAGGCAGCACATTGTTGAGAGAATACGGATACAATCTGACGCTAAGAGAACTCTAGAGCGGAGGGAGAGGTGGGTCAGAGAAAATCAACACTTTCTTTCTGACCCATCTCGACTCTTCCAAGACCCTCCAGTTACTGTCGAACACCCACCCAAACCAGAGTAGGTCGAAGTATTTTGGAGAGAAGTCTACGAAGTTCAGCATA
>NC_046660.1:40339111-40353311 GCF_010883055.1 Belonocnema kinseyi | reverse complement strand
ACAAGATATAAATGATTAAAAAAGTCTTTCCAGTAATAAGCGTTGAATAGATAAAAGTTACTATTTTCAGATTTCAGTGTAAAAGTTAAGATTATTCTATTATTTTGAATGCGCGATTTTTCCATCTGCCTAAGATGTCATTATAAGAATAGGATATATCAGAAACTAATTTATATTTCTATTTCCATAGCCGCCGCCGCATAGGTTTCTATTTACCAAAAGAGAACGCGTTTTCAATATATTTAATTCTTTGGAATTGTACCGACAGATACACCTCAGAGAGATGTCTTTTATTCCCCAAAAGTATTTGCATCATAAGATTATTCAATTCCTTCGAATAAGTTCACAAAATGTCTGTAGTAAATTTTTTTAATCCCTTCATGTGGAATATAAGTATGGTAAAAACTTTTGCGGCTTAGCGGTCATAAATATAATTTATTTTAAGTCCAGCTCATTTGTCAAAGTTTCGGACTGGTACCAGTCCCTCTTCAAAACTCTACGAGGAGCGATACAGTGGTTAGATCGTGAATAGTTGTTTAAAAGCGAAATGGCAAATAACACACCCTGTTTGAACCGATGTCAACATATTCCAAGTAAATTTTTAAAAATTGAGACAAGGTTCGAACATTGAAGTGTTTAAATTTATGAATAGAATGGAAGATGGGTCTATGTATGTTATTTTATCTAATTTTTCTAAAATATAGTTATAAAGGAGGCTACAATTGTAGAGATTGTTGTTAAGTATTGCCTTGATTTTAGAATTAAGATTTTTTTTGTTTCCATAATACAGGACATAACCTCAAAACTACAATAGAAAAATTGTTTAAAATGTGGTTTTGGCACATTTGTTGTATCTGTTAATATTGTTTTTAGAGATGTTTGTAAGAAAATTTTGTTTCAGCTGTTCTTTCGAAATCCATTTTTAACTTATTAAAGTTTTGTGTTAAAGTAAAGAAGGACAAACGCAATGATGCGTTGTCTGGCGGTTTTTTGAGGTTATGTACTGTGATGAAAATATTTTGGAGAGAGCGGGTTATTGCAGTCACTTGATACTGACGTGATCGCAAGCCCGACATTTCCTCAATTCAAATACAATAAAATTCTAGATGTAAATAAATGGTGCATTTAAGTTATGTTAGATCATTTTTGATTAGCTTCACTTGGTAAAAATTAAATTATGATGCAAAGTGCTCAAGTCTTGGATGTCTGTACGTAAATTAACTGATTTTTTATGACGTATTATGTGAATCATTTCAAGAATTTCTCTTTTAGTTTTATTTTTTCTATGGCCAAAATAACGGGATTGTTGTAATCAAAAGTGTGAAATATAGTGACGGCATGTTTTCCTAAGGCTGTTTTAGTACAAAAGTTGCTTACATCTCTTTTATGCTATTTTATTGTAACTGTAAGTTCCCTTTGAGTTTGATCTATGTAGACCCATCCACATTGGTTACAAGTTAATTGGTAGATGACGTGTGTTTTATGGATTTTTTCTATGGGATCTTTTTTGGATTTGTGTAACTTCGGGAGTTTGTCACTAGTTTTAAAAAGTATTGATTGTTCTGAATCTTTAAAAATTTGTTTGATTTTTTTGGAGAAAATATCAGCGTATGGGAAGATTATCACTTTTTTCAGCACGTCGTCACTTCCGTTCCACGTTGATTGTTAGTATTATTATTAGCATCGAAGATATTACACAGTCGAAGACTTGTTTAAGAGGATGATGAGAATAAAAGTGATGGTAACGATCTGACCATGTAGGTTTGCGGTAACAATTTGAAATTACACGTCCGTCTTCTACCATTACAGTGACATCGAGAAAGTTTATTCTATTGTTGTCAGTCGATTTTTCTAGAGTGAATTTAAGAACTGGGTCAACCTATTGAATCTGTCAAACAAGTCATCTATCTTTTCCTCAGGTAAATCGGTGAGAATATGATCTATGCATATAAATGATTATAAATTTGAATGTTTTTCTAATTTATAAGTTATAAAAAGATTTAAAGATGAAAAATAGATTAAATCAATTCTTTCGTTAAATTTTAATAAGTCGATTAAGAGCATTGAATTTGCACTTTTTCTGTTTCCGTTAGGGGATTTTTAGACGGAGGAAAAATCGCGTATTGACAGGAATACAAATTCCTAATTTTTCTAAATCCAACGCTTATTACTGGGTTGTAACGCGTGCGAAGCGGCAGCTTGACCCGTATTCTCTTCTTCTCCCATCATTTCCCCCACTACTTGCCGCGTTCCCTACGTGGAGCTCTACCGTCGATGATTGCGAAAAACAAAAGGAAAGATTCAGTTGATCCTGAATCGAAAGTTGCCAAAAACAAAAGATTATTGATTCCCTTTTTTCCACTTTGCTTCAATGTATGAATTTTAGAATGAAAATGCATGCTGGATTTAGTTATAAAATATGATACTAATATAAATTGAGGGTCGGGATGCAAGAACCGTGCGAGCGCTCGAAACGGGTAAAACTATTGTCCACATGAAGAAAGTGCAGATGGAAAATTTTTCTTTGAATTTAATTTTTAAAACACACATTTTAATAGGAAATTTAATTGCGCATCTTTTCCCCCCATGAAAAAAGTTGTAGCTTTTTTAGTTCTCGAAATAAATAGAAAAAACGATTTTTTCACCAAACCTAAATTTAATTTCTATTTTGACTTCAACTCGTGCTCATTCACGCAATTTTGGGAATTTCGTAATAAAATTTGCATAGATTATGTTTTGCACTGTTATAAGAGTAGCTGTGAAGGTTAGAAGTTGAAATATTAACATTGAAAAAAATTAATAATTTTTTTCCGTTGCGTCATAAAAATTGGACATTGATACTTTCCAGCGCTTGGGGAGTCGAACGAATTTTGAGCTAGAAAGAAGTTCCAGTGACACAGTTGTTCAGTAAGGAATAAAGAAGTTTTTGGAAAATATTACTTCGATTAATTCCACGGTTTAAAAACTATGATTGTTTTACTTCAAGTGCGGCAGGTGCTCGCGCGTAGCCAAGAGCGTCTCCCGCCTCTCCGGTCGGATAACCGAATTCGCTCAACAGCTCGTTGAAAGTACACAATGAAAATTAAATAACTACTAAAAATAATGTGTTCTTATCAATATATTATACTTTACTCTTCAGGCTTATTGAAAAATGATAATAGAAATTAATTCAATACAAATTTAAAATATAGGAAATTGTGATCATTAAAGCCTACCTTTTATAGAGAATTCTGCAATGTTGACCAAACAATGTAAAAAATGGGCATTTCTGCTTCGTTCTTTGAATAGTGCACATTTAAAGATTTCTTCCAAGACAAATAGTGTGTCAAGCATTTTAATTTCTTTTTGGATTTCAAACCTCCTCTTTTCTCGGACTTTAATGTGCGTTAGGTAGTTGAAAATTAACTTTTATTATATTTAATATTTATTAAAAATACTCGATTATTCTTATTTTACTGTTCTTTATTTCAGCCTTCCTCATCTTTCCGATTTCTTACGAAAACTTCTTCGAAGAATTTTTCCTAAAAATCCTTTCCAGAATGACTTAAATACTTTAACAAGCATTTTGTATCTTTCAGTTTTTCTTTAGTGATTCCGCTGCACTTCGGTTTAGGACACTCTAGTAGATTATCAAAGTGACATGTCATTTGAAGTTGAAACTTTTTCGGAGTACCGTCATACTTTTTATAAACTTCAACTAACATGTTCGAACTGTACACTATTTTTATTGTGTTTCGTATTTGAAAACTTTTCGGGGCCAGTTTTCCTACTTTTTCGAACGCGATATCCAAATCTTTCATTGTTTCTAAATCATCAATCATGATAAATTTCGGATTTATCGCTAACCTGATCATTTCGATATATTCGATAGGTGTTTCGACTATTTTTTTAACACATTTTTTCTGTGCATACAGTCCAAAATTGCAATGTTGACGATATGTTGACAAAACGATGTATACAAAGCTGTGCATCTGAGATCTTGAATGAAATGCTACAATGTACAAAATATAAATAAAGTGTTCATTTCTGCTTCGATCTTTGAATACTGCACACTTAAAGAGTTCTTGCAAGAGTTAATAGTAATCTGTGGGTTTTCCCGTCTTAGTGTCAAACATTTTGATTTCTTTTTGGTTTTCAAACCTCCTTTTCTGTCGGACTATAAGGTGCCTCTAGACAGGTAAAAATAAACATTAATTAAATATCATATTTATGCTACTTGAAAGTACTTGATTGTTCTCTTCACCTCGCAATCAAAATTTAATTTATAGAGACATAATATTATACGAAATAAAATCAACTTTTGCTTGCAATATTTTCAAAGCGTTTTCACATTCTCATAATTCAGGATTGAGGAAGTATAAGAATTGTCTAAAATTTAACATCACAATTTTTAACAGATCTCCACGTTTTCAGAACCTGTTAAGCTGAAAATAAAGTTTTAGCCATGGCGTCTGTCTGTCCGTTAATCCGTCCGGGAACACGATATCTAATAAAAAAATAAATGGATCAGATCAAGCTTTGGCACACTTTATTTGGTTATAAAAGAAAAAACGAGTTCGTTCATCAGCTATTTTATATATTAATTCCAAGAGTTAGATCTTTTTCAAATATTGTTTCACAACTTTTTTTAAGCTTTAAAAATGTTATGCACGGCCATTCTTAGTATTCAGAATACCAAACAGCGTTACAAGTTTTTGAATTTTCTTAAAAGATCAAAGATTCAAATTTTTATCAAAAAAGAAATCATCAAAAATTCCGTTTGGTTACGCATCTGTACAAGATACGAATACTGATGAACAAATGAAAATTGTGCTACTAAAAAGGATATAAAAATTTGTTATTACTTTCTTTCTGATAGGATGCGTAATTTTTTTAATTTGTAAACAAATACAACAAGATCCGGTTTTTGGACAAGCGAAACAAGCTACTAAAGTTGTTTAACTAAGAAAGAGCTACACATTTTTCTGAAATCGTTTTTTGAAAGGATGCGTTATATTTGTTTTAATCTTTGAGAATAACATTAAAATTGAAAATAAATAATTTTTGAAAGAACGACATAAGCTAAGAAAAAAACGAATGAACAAAAATGTTGCATCTAAATCAATTCACAAATTTTTTAGAAATCACTTTTCAATAAAAAGCGTAATTTTGGTTTCAATCGTAAAAAATAACATTAAAAATAACAATTAAACATATGTGGAAAACGACAATAGGCACCCAGAAATTATAGGCAAAAATTGAACACCGTCATTTTTAAACAGATCTCCAACTTTTGAGAAACCGTCCATCCGTTTGTAAACTCGATAACTCTAAAAAAATTAACGGAGCAAATCCAGCTTTGGCACATTTTTTTAAGTGCTAAAAGAAAGAACAAGTTTATCAAATAAAATTTTTTAAGCAAAGGTTATGGTTTTATTCATCGAAAGCAGATACGTAAAAACAGAATCAAATTAGAATGCAAGCCCTTTATAATATCTACAATTTAAAAAAAACTATTTTTCAATAGGATAAGCTTTTTAAATTTTATGCATCGAAACTTATAATTTTGAGCTAAACGAAGATAGATGAGTAAAATGTTTGAAAGAATATTAAATAAGACTTGATTATCGAAAATTTTAGGAAAAAAATCGAAAATTCAAATTTTGAGCCAAACGACGCCAAATATGGGAAACCTTTTTCGGAGGAATTTCAGCGTTTTGAATGCCTACATCATTTATTTAATGCACTTTTTGGAAGAACCTCTCGTTTTTAATTCATTTTTTGATATTAAAATATATTAAAAATTGCTGAAAGCAATTTAATCTTTGACAATACACACAAAAAGGTTTGTTTAATAAAGTTTCATTTATGCATTTCAAGTTCAAAGAATACATAACCAAGCTCGAAGCGCGAGATCCGTCAAGCGCAAGCCCTAGTTGCGTTCAAATTTGCAAGAAATTGAAAAATTTAATTTTTAATTTCAATTTATAAGTTATAAATCGAAAATTCTGCAGCGTATGATAATGCTGCTGTCCAAACTAAAAAGATACATAAGTGACATTTTTATGAAAAATGAGTTTTTCGTATCGTTGGATTCATAAGAGAAAGCTGCAAACTGCGTTAATAAAATCTATTAATTATTAATGTTTATAGCAAAAACCGATTGTATATAAATGACAAAAGTGGAAAAAGTTGAAAAATACAACGGAAAAAGATACACAAAGCACTTTGCGTGTCCTAAAAGTTGTACAAGGAAGTTGTACAACATCAGCATACACATGAAAAAGAACCTAATGAACTTTGTGTCTTTTTTGCGTTATAAAAGTGACCAAGTGCGACGCGATTTGACAAAAGGAAAAAATCGATTGCCCTCACGTACTCTGAGAAAACATACTTGTTGAAAATAACCAAAATTCTGCTGAAAATAGCCAAGTGAGACTGCCAATATAGCACCTGCAAACTTCGTTGTAAAATTTAACCAAGTTGTATTGGCTAAAATTTTCTGATTAAAATTAGCAACCTACTCTGCTCCGTTAGTCAAACTCATTCTGTTGCGGTATCTAGCCTGCTCGGCTACTGTGACCAATGTAATTGGCTATCGCAACCGAGTGTCTGTGCTACGCCAATTAGCCTAATCGGTTAATGTAACCAATGCACTTGACTGTTTATTGCTTAAAAATAATAAATTATGCACTACAAACATCAACTTATTTATTCAATAATTTTTCGTGTCAGAAATAATAATTTTTCGATTTAGGGGCATGTGATACTTTGTCGTGTGGTCAATCGGGTACAGTTCATTAAAAAAAAATAATTCGGAGATACAATAAAATATCATAACGGACGTCCCTCGACTGTTTTTGAGGCATAATAATAAACAAAGTTTATTGTGCTAAATAAAAATTTTATGCATGTGCATTATTTTGAGGTTAGGGTCGTTTTTCAGCTCTCTCTCATTCTGATAATGTACATCTCTGTCGTACGGATGATGTCGGTAAGCACTCTAGAGTAATTATGGGAGAGTAATTGTAACAAAACACATTTCACATAACTATTTTTTGACACGCAACTGAATCCTATCAATCACAACCAAAAAAGAATGGAGTCGAAGCGAAATGACGCTGACAACGATGCTAGCGATGGCTCCTTTCTTAACTGTGCAGACAACAGTTTATTATATCTCTACTCGGTTAAAAACTCGCAACTCAACTTGGTTCACTTTTACCAAGTTCAAAAGCACTTGGTTAAAACTTATCAACTTCAATTTGTTAGATTCAGCTACTAAGAATGTTAAAAAAGAACCCAGTAAATTTTATTGATTAAAAACAGACAATATCCTTGAGAAAAAATAACAAGCATATTGGTTGTGTAAAAAGTGAGTAGTTTGCTTGTGAAAATATAATTACTAGGTGCAGCTTGGTTAAAATTTATCACGAAGCATTTGTTTGCTTCTTAATGGTTCGTTTTCTCAGTGTATCTTTTAGCCTTGTAAATTAGGTCGGACTCTGATCGGAAATTCACGGAAATTAAGTCCCAGATAAATTCGGCTATACACTAGCGGCGGTCGTTTGTATAAGTTTGGAACAGCCACTCAATACACAGTGTACCTTACGTATGTTTTGATGTTATATTCTGAGGCTGCGCTCAAGCTCTTCGACAAAGGCGTTGTCCGCAAGTCACGTTGTTTTCTTTTTGCCTTGTATTTTTGACTTTCCGCGACTAGTTAAACATCTTTAGTCCATTTTCTAATAGAAATTGTTTGAAAAAACATTTTTTATTGCAAAATATGAAAAGCACATTATTTTCTACCAAATAATGTATCTTAATTATCCAAAATTTTATTCGATATTAAAGTTCTTTGGGCAAGAAGTTTTTCTCGATTTTCTCAGTTCGAATCATATTAGACTTTTGTATCATTTTAGTTCGTACGGCAGAATAGACGGGAGAACTTGAACTCAATTGCCAGCGCGAATGGCAGAAGAAGAGATGCATAAGCACGGTCGAACTGTAAGGAGTGGGGGTCAGTAATGTCTTCTGAGACTTCTCCGTTCCGCTGCCTCGAGCTCGTGATTTCTTCTACACGGATAAACTTTTAGTTATAAAATTTGATGGTATATGGTAACATTTATTTTTACAATACGACAATAGCAAGCCAGGATATAGAGTCACTATTGCAAGAATTACTATTGTGAATATCAAACTGTGGAGTTATTATGTCTATTGAAATATAAAATATATGATTCAATAATTTAACTTATACCAAAAGAAACTTACTACAATCCCTAAAAAAGACTGTGAAGTTTAAAAAAAAACAATAGTAAAAACATTCTATCTATATTCATTCTACGAAATTCTAATTTTTCCCATAGAAAATAGGAAAAACTTCCATAGTCGAAAGAACGAAATAAAAATAAATTCGCATTCACTTCATGCACTATACATTTTATGCATCAAACATACAATTAGATATTTATATTTTATTCAATGCTGAAAGAAAAAAAATCTTGTTAGAAGATATCAGCCCTGGCGGGAATTGAACACGGGTCTCCGGTGCAGCAGAACGGAGATATTTCCCTGTGATAAAGCAAATTATAAGGTTAAGGAATTTTATCATCCTTATGAACTTCGGCGCGTGTAATGGCGTCATTTGGTACTGAATTGCGAAGCACTGCATTTAATTGTTTTTTCTTTCATTGCACCTTCCCATTGAAAATGGTAATTTTTCTTGACTGTTTTGCAACTTTTGTTATTTTAAATGCTAGTTATTGCAACTACGGTTTTATCACTTAATTTGTGAATATCACCCTTTGCAACTTAAAAGGTTTATTTTTGTGTGTTTTTTGGAATTTTGTAAATACTTTAACCCTACTAATTTTTGGTTTTATAAAAAAAATTATCAGGATAGATTATTCAACTTTTTTCGTACTATAAACTTCCGGACTGAAAATTTTTTAATTAAAAAAAGTGGTCTCAAAAATATTCAAAATGCGCTCACTTTTTAAATTTTTATTCAAAATATGTAAACACCTATTTCTTGGATTTAGAGGGTCTCAAGACGTGGATATGTGACTAAAACTGGGAAGGGGGTTCAAATTTTACACAAATCTAATACCTTCTCTGATGAGAATGTAAAAATGATTTATTTGTCATGAATAATTTTTCGATAGTTCTCTTTTTCGTTTTAATCGTAAAAATAGCATTGAAAACATAAAAAATTAAATTTTTTGAAACCCCGCACACGCGGTGAAAAAGAAATTTAAAGACAAAGGTTGTGTTAAGAATGTGCCCACGCCGCGGGCAGATTTTTTTTACTGTTAATGATGTTTTTCATGATTCAAGCCAAAACTACGCATCCTATGAAAAAGTGGTTAATTAAAAATCGGTAGATCTTGCTTAAACACGCAGAAAAAAGAACCTTACATTTTACTGAAAACCAAGTTATATCTAACGATATTCCTAGTACGTATATGGACAACATGACAGTTCAGTAATCGTTACAATTATAGGCAAATAAGTATGAATATCAATGATGGTTACTTGTAACGATTTTCAAGTGGTGCTAACCTGCGGATCAGTAGATTTTACCGATCCAGTCGCTATTCTGTACAGTTTCTGGATGCTGCAATTACGAATTATCATGTCAGTTTGACGAATAAAATGAAGAGATCTGAATTATGTTATCGGCGTAGACTACAGTTAATGCAGCACTATAAATTGTGAAAAAGTATTGCTAAAAATTAATTAATAAATAAGTGCAAGGTTATTTCTTATAAATATTTTCGGATGTACTTATAATTAATCGCTATTTGTAAGTTATAATGCTTATAATACAATTAAAATTTCGCACGTACTGGGAGGGGGGGATTCGAACGCATAAACCTAAGCACGCTAGACAACAAAAATACGTCTTACTCCAATAAACTCTCAAGTGTACGCGATCTGTGAATAAGTTTTGCCATCCAAAATTGTATTATTTTTATGAAACCCCTTCCTTGCAAAGTGGGAATCCATTCATTGCCGATTGTGTCGTGAATTCACCCGGTGCTCCGCGCGGATAGGTTGCTTTGCGACTTTAAGGGCGAGTTAAGTAAACCGATCGGATCGGTAGCATGTACCGATCTTTCGGTAATGCCCCCTGCACCACTATTGTAATCTCGATTCAGTCGATTTTATATGTCGTTCAGTATGTAATGCGAGGGAATAGAGGTTTGTTTTACTGAAGGATAACCGTTGAATTAACCTTAATTTCATTGTGATATTTGCGAAATGCTAAGTGATTTTGACATTTTCACCGTCTTATTAGAAGCACTTTAAACTATTACGGTTACAAGAAACCCTTTACAATTCTTGATAAGTGAATATTACATTTCTTTTTTCTGCGTGAATGTACAATTTTTGTTGTCATCTTTTACCGTATTTTGCACAGTTTGGCCGAAAAATGTCATTTTTAGATTTTTTAATATTTTGTATGCTGTCAAAATTTAAATTTTGGGTTTTTCAAGAAAATTCAAAAAGTTGTTATGATAATCTTCTAGGAAATTCAAAAAGCAAAATTTTCCTTTGCTTTACTTTTTTTCATATCGTGCGTTATTTAGCATAAAATGTTCATTTTCTTGTGTGTTTTGGAATTTTCTGAATCCTATAACTCTAGTAATTTTGAATTTCATGAAAAAAAGTCATTAGGATAAATTATTGGAATTTTTAAATACTACAAATAACCGAAAAGACAAATTTTAAATTAAAAAAGAAGTAGTCTCAAAAATATTCAGAAAGAAAGTTCTCGACCTCACAGACAGACAGACATACAGGCATACATACATACATATATACATACATACATGCATATATACATGCAGACAGACTTACAGACAGACAAATTCATAAAAACTAGTTTTTCGGATTCAGAGGGTCCCAAATGAATACATTTGACAAAAAAGGGGTGGGGCAAATTTTACACAAATCTAATACCTTCATTGATGAGAATGTAAAAATCTTAAAATTGATGATTTAGAGAAAAAGATAAGTCATTTACTATGAAAATTCAAGTTGGGGGTGAGACGTTTTTATCCAAACGCGCTGCTTGAATCCTATTTGCGGTACACCAAATTTATGTAATGTTTACACCTTATACCGTGTGTATTAACACATTTACTGGTTTATTTCGAAAAGTAATGGGTTTTTGAAAAAATACAGGTAACAAACGTTGTTTAGAATTATTAAATACACAACCTTTATTACTTTTGTTTTTTTCGAAAACCCATAATTTATCGAGATAAGCGACAAGATCTCATGAAAATCCGGCAACCTGGTGATTCGAGGGTGAAGGAGGGGTTTTGCAATTTTGACCATTTTTCACCTCTCATAAGGGGGGGGGGGGGATGGTCTGGAGGGTAAAAAAAATGTTTCTTCCAATTTTTTCGTAGTATAAAATCTCAAAAATATTTCCTCAAAATTTCAAGTCGATCGGAGCGAAACTTGCCAAGTTGCAGAGCCAAGGTGGTTTTTCTTTGGTCATTTTTTCGTATTTATTTTTATTCTCTTTTCGTAATTGATATGAAAAGCCTTCATCTAAGGAAGTGAAAGACTCAGTTTACCGTTCGTCGTTAAGTAAGGCAGTTATATACTCGTGCAGTGATTTTGTGGTTCCTTCTATCGTAGTTGCGCGGCTATTTATAAAATGTTGAAAGTTTCAAGGGAGCAACATAAAGTTACGAGTACTAATTTGGGTAGACCAAAAAAAGGGCCGAATCCCACGAAAAATAAAAAAGTAGAAGCCGAGTTTAAAAGTGCGTCAGCCAAAAAAAATTCGACCTAGCTCAACACCGTTCGTGCCAATTGACCACGATACGTTTTACAGCATTATCGATTTTCTTTTAGTTTTTACAACACTTTCAACGATTGTTAATTGTAATGAGTGCATTTAAAAAGTTGATATTAAAATTAGTGAAAGAGTAGGTCTTGCTTTCAAAATAGCGGTGAAGTGTCAAAACTGTAGCGTGCGCTACATTCCATTGAGTTCACAAATCTGCCCAAAAATATGAGGTAAACTATCGACTTACATTTGTAATATGTATATTGAGTTTAGTTCTGTTAAGCTGAAATAAGTTTTCGTTTAAATGGACTTAACAAGTAATTTTTTGAGTAAGGTAGTTTATAATATCTACATAAATGATATCAGCTCAGAAGTAAAAACTGTGGCAAATTGTTCGGGCTCCGAGAATTGACGATTTGACTAGCTGTTGCATTTCTTTTATTCCGATAAACTATAGCTACCAGGGCAAGGAATTTGTATCTCTAAGCTGCAAGGATTGTCTGTAGTCACGTACACCTTATTGTTGTCACCTTTCGCACTTTCGTCCTAAAATGTCCTTTTCTGTTGGCAGCACTGTAACTTAGCGGGGCAGCTCTGGGATGGCCGCTTTCGACCGTAGGTCAGTAACCAGAACTCAGTTGTCCTTCAGAGAGACAAAATTTATGTAAAGGCTTCACACTCAATTTAATGTAATTCTGAATAATATTCCTTATTGGTTTAATAAATCGAATTAAAACGTACCATCCGCATTCTTTACTGCATGAGAATAGTTCAACAAAGTGCATGCAAACGTGTAGAAATTCAGAAACTTTTTTATTTACTTTGCACGCGCGACACAAATACTATTTTTTGTGAAGCTGAAAAACAACAAAAAAAAGCTACGTGCGAAGATAATGATTTAGAGGATATGTCAGACTTGACTGTTTCCAGAGATGGGACCTGGATGAAACGAGGGTTCTCTTCCTTATTTAGCGTGGCTTTTTTGATTTGGCATTACGTAGGAAAAGTTGTAGATATTTTAGTAAAAAGCGGGCACTGTCAGTTGTGTAAAGCTTGGAAACATAAAATTGAATACTGGAAAGTTCGAACATTGGCATAAAAAGCACGTAGCTGACGGAATGTGTAATGCGAATCATATAGGACTGTCAGGCAACATGGAAGTTAATGCTATAAAAGAGATGTTCCAACGATCGCAAGAAATGTATGACGGTGTTCGATACAAAAACTACATCGGTGATGGTGACAGCAAAACATACACTGGTATATTAAATACCAAACCGTATGGTGAAAATTACATCGTAAATAAGAAAGAGTGCAAAGCGCACATACAGAAACGTATGGGGAGAAGGCTAAGTCAATTAGTAAAAAAACAGTGCCTGAAAAATAAGTGAAATCCGGAAAAAGTGCTAGTAAAAAAAAAAAATAAAATACAAAACTCTTTCTGGCAAAGGAAAACTGATCGGCAAAGTCACTGATAAACTCACGGTTTATTATGGATTAGAAATTAGAAGAAACTGTTTAGGACGAGATGCAGTGAGTACAATGAAAAATGTGATCTGGGCCACTTTTTATCACCTTTCATTAACGGACGAGAATCCCCAACACAATAAATGTCCGAGCTGCGCGGACTATTGGTGTAGTTACCAAAAAGGTTTGGCTACTACTGGAGTAGAACACTTTCACCATGATTATGATGCACTACCGGGCGATGTTTTAACAGCTATTAATCCAATATCTGAAGATCTGAGTAAAGACGCGCTTTTAGAGTGGTGTGTTGGAGGGTTTAGCCAGAACAACAATGAAATTCTCAACCAACTTATTTGGAAGCTAGCTCCAAAAAATTCCTATGGTGGTTGTAATATAGTAGAAATAGCAGCAAATGTAGCCGCATGCACATTCAATGATGGAAATGTTGCTCTCCTATACTTTTTACAAGAGTTGGGAGTCTGCCTTGGCCCAAATTCTCACAAGTATGCGAGGATTACGAATGAAAGTCGCATAAACAAGGCCGAACATGATGCTGCAGTTAAGACAAAAGAGGCCAGAATTCTGCGACGTTAGGAACAACAAGAGGCCCTGGAAATCGCAGCTGCAGCAGGTACTCTGCTTTATGGAGCTAGATTCGATGATTCAGTGTGAGTGAAAAAAAGCATGTCTACACTTCTACTATGCCTAAAACTTTAAAGGTGTTTTTCACAAAGCTACATTTTTGAAGTCGGTGCACAGTCTCTCTCAAATACTATTGCACCGATCTTCATCAAATTTGGTATATACTTTTTACATATATATCACAATAACACAACGATCTTGTGGATCGATTTTTCTGTTGTTGCGATTTTACAGATACAAAATGGCGAATTTTTTAGGCAAAAAATCGATTTTTTCAGCTTTTTGCCCGCCAAAACTGAA
>NC_046660.1:40337068-40339011 GCF_010883055.1 Belonocnema kinseyi | reverse complement strand
TATATAAACTATATATAATTTTTCCACCTGGGCAGATTCTATTTGTTTAAATAATAATTAATTAATGAACCAATGTTATTAAATATTCCACTAGTCTAACAGTAGTAATTTTTAGAAAAGAAACCGAATTTTTAAGAAAAAAAATTATTTATTCAATTTCCATTTGTTTAAATAATGAAGAATAATTGAAAAATGATAATAAATATTCCACCAGATCATTAATGAAAATTTTAATTTAAAAAATGCGAGGCTTCAATGTTCAAAAGGTTGACTCAATGAAGACTTGACATTTTTTGTTTTAAGAGTAGTTTTCAGGTACTTGTGAGGGTGTGTTAGGGGTGCCAAACACATATGTCATATATTTTCGCACATTCTTGCTCGAACCTTTTAAAATTAAAACTTAAAACATCCACCACTGTAATTTTGTGATTGTGAATTCTCTTTCTTTAAATGAACTTAGCTCGAGAATCTGAGCGCCCCTACGGCACGCGACTGATTGCAATCGCACTCCGTGCTTGGACTTTGCATTTCTCCCGCATTCGTGCATGATTATTTTTATATTCTTTTCTTATTTTGCTTTAAATTGTATTCTAAGCTGCGGTGAAACGTGTATCATTTCAACAAATGTATATTATTACAATTCACAATATGCATAAAAATCGAATCATACTAATTCTTATTTCCTTGCTTTTATCATTTTTTTAAAATCTTGTGCTTACGATTAAATAAAAACTACTGCGCATCTGCATATGGTCTAATACAGGAACCTATATAGAGTCCTATCCAGGATCCTATGTCCTCTTTCGTCTTCTCTGTCCTTTTTCCAAAAATTTAATTACTTTATTTTTAATCTTATTTTCTACGATTGAAAGAAAATCCGATCGAAAAATAATTAATAATCAATTTTATAGTTCTTTTTAGGAAAACAACTTTTGTCTGTTAATTTTAGTTCATACTTTGTGTCTTTTTTTCAAAAAAAAACTAAATACTTTTATTCGGAATGTTATTTTTTACGACTAAAGCAAAAACTACGTGTCCTATCAGAAATTATAGCTCTTTTTTGGATGAAAAAGTTTTGAGCTTTTTAATTTTTTTGTAGTTTGCATAATTTGACCAAAACATGTAATTTTTGGATTTTTCATTATTTTTGTTACGATCAAATTTGGAATGTTTAACTTTTTGACCAAATTAAAAATTTTATTATCATAATCTTGTAGGGCTTTCGAAAAGCAACGTTTTTTTTTCTTCTGACTTTTTTCACATTATGCGTTATGCGGATTCATTTGTTCATTTTATTTTTTTTTTTTTTTGGATTTTGAAAATGCTTTAACGACAATGATTTTCTTTGGATAGAAAAAGGTCATAAGGATTATTTGTTTGAGTTTCTCAGTTCTATGAATAACCATAACCGCACATAGAATTTTGAATTCTTGAAAAATGTGGTTTCCAATATTTTTGGTACGATCGAATTCTGACTTTTCAACTTTTCGACCAAGTTAGAAAAGCTTTTTATGGTCATCTTGTAGGGCTTTCAAACATAAACGTTTTTCTTCTCATGACTTTTTTTTATATCATGCGTTGTTTGGCTTGAAATGTTTATTTTATAATTTTTATATTTTCATTTTGAAAATGTTCTAACTCTGATAATTTTCTTTTTATAGAAAAAAGTCATAGGGATAAATTGTTTGAGTTGCTGAGTAATATGAATAACCACACATAAAAGAGCGGTAATTGAGTGAGTGAGTGAGCAACCAAATGTGCACATATTCGACCCCTTTCTGACGTAAATATATAAAAAATTGAGCCGTTGACAACAAATCTTCGGAGACGCCTTCGAAAAAGATGCTCTGCTGTGAGCACGATAATTTGAGAATGGATTATCTAAAATCAACAAAATAAAAATATTTCGATAAATTAAATGAATGACTAGGACAAAACGATCT
>NC_046660.1:40334506-40336968 GCF_010883055.1 Belonocnema kinseyi | reverse complement strand
TTACACTATATATAAACAATATATAATATTTCCACCTGGGTGCTTAAACAATTTTTTTTCAAAAATTCGTTTTTTTACATTCTCATCATTTATGATTGAGAAACTATTATAATTTTCGGAAATTTGACATCACAGTTTTTCAACGGATCTCCACGTTTCGAGACCCCCCGAATCCGAAAATCAGGTTTTCATGATGGCGTCTGTCTGTCTGTTCGTCCGGTCGTCCGTACGTTAACACGATAACTCTCGAAAAAATGTACAGATCAAATCCATCTTTGGCACAATTTTCGTAGGTCCTAAAAGAAAGGACGAGTTCGTTACCTAGCCATTTTTGATAAAAATTCAAAAAGTGAGGATACGAAAAAAGACGAATTAACAAAAATTATTATCCCCAAAAAGATCTAGAATTTCGTTAAGAATCACTTCTTGATAGGACGCGTATCTTTTGTTTTATCCGCGAAAAATAATGTTGAAAAAAAATAAAATAAAAAAAAATGTGTGGGAAAACGGCAAGTTATGAAAAAAAAATTCAACAAAAACTGTTTACAAATGTCTGTCCGAAATCGAGCGCGCAGCGCGAGTGTCACGATGAGAATATGTACGTCAAAGCCTACAGAGTTTTGAGAAACTTAATCTTTGACTATACCTAATTTAGTAGACAATTCAGAATATGAAGACGCATATAAATACTGCCATCTAAAAGAGATCTTTTTGATAAAGTCTTTTTCAAGCATTCCAAATGCAAAGAATAAATATCCTAGCGCGAAACCCGAGGTGTAAGTAATTATGTCCGAGCGCGAGATTGAACCGTCGCACAGTGGTCTGGAATAGGAATTTACTGTTCATAATCGCCCACAGGTCGTATTTCTTAACCGATTTAAAAGATTTTTTTAGAAATGTTCAGCAATTAATTTTTAAGAGAATTGTGGTTTGCTTTTTTTTAATTGTTTCCAAAGAGCAAAAATATATAAACAAATATACTGACAAAATTGACCATTTTATCTTTGTGAATTTTTATCTCAAGAAAAAATACAGATAGAAACTCACTATCAGCCGGAATTATTGCACATGCCTTCATAGAACATAATTAATTTTCATAATATTTGACTTCATTATTATAAACAATTTTTATAAACGAATTCTTATTAGTGCTTTTTTATCATAGAAAAAATCGTTTATTTCACGCTAGTTGCTAATATTTTTCATAAGAGTCATAATTTGTAACAAAAAAATTAGCATGAGTTAACAACTTTGTTTTTATAAACATTTCTATAAACAAATTCTTTATAAACGAGTTTTTCTCATAGCTGAATTGATTTTTCTGAACAAAAGTGATTCACAATTGTCTTGGAAGCCATTTATATACTTTAGGCTTTATCAAACATTAACAATATAGATTGTTTATAACAATTTAGTTAAACAAGTCTCCTAATCGGCCGTTTCCTCGTAGAAAAAAAAATGTTTTTTTCTTTAATAATTATTAGAGTGACATTTATTGCGGTGACTAACCAACGAAATTAAACAAAGAATAATTTATATGATAGTCATAAACAATTTTTTAAACAAAATTCTGATTTATTTTTTTACATGCAAAAAGGACGGTTTTCCACTGAAATTATCTGACAATAAACTAACAATCATTCCAAAATTAATACTTATAATAATGAGATTATCATAAAAAACTTTAAATAAATAAATTACGATTCAGAACTCGAAACATTTTTAGATTCGAATTGTTCTATTAGTTCATCGAGTTCTTAATCAAGTTCAACTTCAACTTTTTCCCATTCAGGCTTCAAGGATGCAATGAAAAGATCTGAGGACTCAATGAGTTTGTGAATTAGGTCGTGCATGGTATGCAAATGACGCTAAAAGCAAATCATATAAACATAATTTCAACGCAGCCTCTCTCAGTTATATAAACGAAAATTATGATTTCTCTTAAGAGAGCGCGTGCGAGGGATACCCACCTAGCGGTGAACCTGGCATTGTACTTTTTAGTTGAGAGTCATTTGTTCTTCATTTGTTTTTCATGAAGTTACGTACAAAACAAATGAAAGATAAGTGACTTCTGAATACGTAAGTACAGCGTTATTGTACGTTATTTTCACTTGTTCCTCATTTATTTTTTAGGAAGTTACATAAAACAAATGAAAGATAGGTGACTTCTAAAAACGCAAGTACAGCGTTATTGCTATGGACAGTTTGCTACAGAAATTGTTATTAACAATTACGCAAATTATTATTTGATGTTCCATATCCAATTTCGGTATCACTGTTAGTTTATTATCGGATAATTTCAGTGGAAAACCGTCCTTTTTGCATGTAAAAATACCAGCTGTATACATATGAAACCGGTGTTGCCATTTAGCGGCCAGTAGGCACACTTGTAGGCACTGTCGGAACTTACCATTTGTGCTAATTGGCATATTGTCATCTGTGAACAATATCCAATACCAAAC
>NC_046660.1:40331020-40334406 GCF_010883055.1 Belonocnema kinseyi | reverse complement strand
CATATAAAAGAGGATTGAGACGTGGTTGAGTACTAGGGTGGCTCAAAAAAATCTTTTTTTAGTGAGCAACGTTCCCCCCAATTTCATTGCAAATCCGAAAAGACAAATTCCCCCATTTTGTCGATTATAACAGACTTGAAGTTTTTCGACATGAAGTTTTCCATGTAAAATGCATGAGGAAAAATCACTTTTTTAAGTTTTTGGAATAATTTTTTAGCGTTTGAAAAAATGTGACGCGAAAGTTTGGTGACTTGTGAAGAATTATCCAACGAAGAATTTCATGTATAAGACATATGATTTAAATACCCGTAACACATGGCCATAAGTACCTGAAGACCACCATTAACCCGTTAACGCCCAAAAGACCGAAAAACTAAGCTTAACTTTGTTGATGCTGTTGTGTTTGTAAAACATGTCGCATATGTTTAAAACTCAATATACTTATGTTTTCAAGACCGCTCTACAAGATAAACTTGTCAAAATAATTGCTCTTTTATCAGCAAATTCATTATGGCGGCATTTATAGCAAAAAACACGGAAAAGTTAAAGACAACAAATTTCCGCTGCTATTTTTCGTATCGAAAATTTTTTTTAATGCAACAAATTGGTGCAAAAAAAGTGCACAAGCATGTTGAACTTTCGAAAAATAAAAAACAAAAACTTTGGAATTCCAGATGGATGTCTCAAAATAGCAAATATAAATATAATAAATTGTTATTCGTACCCTCAAGTGACAGCAATGAATTTGACTATTACTCAAACAACCTATACATTTTTTAATAGTTTTTCGGGTCACTTATTACAAATCTCGCTGCAAAATTCAAAAATTAATTTGTTTTAACTATTTGTTGAAACAAATTATTCCGAAGAATTAGATTGTTTACAAGATGCATATGCTTTTCGTGGTTTTTGGGACTGCTAAGGACGAATCTGGCGTTAAATTTGCAAAATCAATGTGTTTAAACAATTTTTAAAACAATTTTTCAACAAATCGTTACAAGATTAAAGTTTTTGCAAGATGCATATACTTCCGTTGGGGTTTATGTCCACTGAGTACAAATCTGGCTGCAGATTCGCAAAATCAATGTGTTAAAACCATTTTTTAAACAATTTTTTAACAAACTGTTGCAATATTCCTTTCTGTCAGCCACCGTATTTGACGTTTACCCTCTGTTACCGCGTTGAGATCGCAGGATACATTTTTTCTTTATTTTTATTTTTTTTACTTTATCTTGTTTTTTCTTGTTTTTTTGTTTGTAAATTTTTTGTAATTTTTTAATTTTTTGTATTTTTGTATTCTTTAGAACTGTTCCGAAAAATCCTTTACCTCTTTTTGAATACTTTCTAGAGCCAGAATGAACTCTTAGCATTGGATGTATCAGATTTGTGAAATTCATTTGTTTTTTTGCGCAACTCATTTTCGCAGTGAACACTAGTAGTAAACTGTTCTTTAGCTACGTCATTTTCTATTCTTTGACCTCCACGCCGTGACAATTGGTAAACTTATATTCAGCGGCTGACAGAAAAGAATATTACAACAATTTGTTAAAAAATTGTTTGAAAATGGCTTTAACACATTGAGTTTGCGAATTTGATGCCAGATTCGTACTCGGCGGAACTAAAGTCCATGGAAAGCATGTGCATCTTGTAAACAATCTAATTCTTCGGAATAATTAGTTTAAACAAATAGTTTGAACAAATTAATTTTGCAATTTTGATGCGATATTTGTAATAAGTGACCCAAAAAGCCATGAAAAAAATTGTTTGGTTGATAGTCAAATTAATTACTGTCACTCGAAGGTAGAAATAACAATTTTTTATTTAATTCACCATTTTGAGACATCCATCACCAAAAATCATCTTGTAGAGCGGTCTTGAAAACATAAGTATGTTAAGTTTCAAACATATTCAACATGTTTCTCTACCACAACTGCATCAGCAAAGTTAAGCTTAGTTTTTGAGTCTTTTGGGCCTTAATGGGTTAAAACAAAAAATGTCAGTTCTTCATGAAATCGATCTTTTGAGCACTGTATTTTCGATTTTTTTTTACTTGAAATTATTACTACTGGTCTAGAGGAACATTTATTATCCTTGGTTAATGAATTTTTAATTATTTAAACAAATGGAATTTGTTCAAATAATTTTCTATTTCGAAAATTTGTTTCCCCTCTTTAAAATATTACTATTAGACTAGTGGAATGCTTAATACCATTAGTTTATTAATTTTTATTTGTTTTAACAAATGTAATTTACTAAATTTTTTTTTGGTTGAAAATACGCCTTTTCCCTAAAAATTATCACTATTGGTCTAGTGGAATATTTATTAACATTAGTTCATTCATTTTCAATTATTTAAAAAAATTGAATTTGTTTAAAACATTTCATTTCTAATTTTTTTAAAATAAAAATTATAACTGTGGGTCTAGTGAAATATTCATCAGTAAGAATTAATTACTGACAAGTAATTAATTCAATAATAATATTTTTATCAGTTATATTAGATCATAATTTTTATTTTTTTTTAAATTTTTGAAATGAAATTAATCAAAAAATTGTCGATAAATATTTCACTGAAGAAATAGTAATAATTCTTATTTAAAAAAATATTTAAACAAATTCCATTAGTTTAAACGATTACTTATTGATGAAATAAAGTTAATGAAAATTCTACTAGACGAATAGTAATCATTTTTAAGGAAAAAAATCGCCCACAGGTCGTATTTCGTAACCGATTTAAAAATTTTTTTTTAGAAATGCTCAGCAATTAATTTTTAAAAGAATCGTGGTTTGTCTTTTTTTAAATTGTTTCCACAGAGCAAAAATATATAAACAAATATAGTGACAAAATTGACCATTTTAGCTTTGTGAATATTTATCTCAAGAAAAAATACAGATAGAAACTCACTATCAGCCGGAATTATTTCACATGCATTCATAAAACATAATTAATTTTAATAATATTTAACTTAATTATTATAAACAATTTCTATAAGAAAATTCTTACAAACGAGTTTTTCTCGTAGCTGAATTGATTTTTCTGAACAAAAGTGATTCACAATTGTCTTTAAAGCCGTTTTTATACTTTAAGCTTTATCAAACGTAAACAATATAGATTGTTTATAACAATTTAGTTAAACAAGTCTCCTAATCGGCCGTTCCCTCTAAGAAGAGAATGTTTTTTTATAATCATTAGAGTCACATTTATTGCGGTGACTCACCAACGAAATTAAATAAAGAATAATTTATATGATTGTTATAAACAATTTTTTCAACAAAACTATGACTTACCAGGTGTATACATATGAAACCGGTATTTTTTCAAGAAAAAAACACATTTATTTCAAGAGAATGATGACAAATATTTTATTCAAAGTATGCGCCCTCGC
>NC_046660.1:40321902-40330920 GCF_010883055.1 Belonocnema kinseyi | reverse complement strand
AGACGAATCATTCTATAGAGATGGCATTACTAGACTAGAACACCGCTATGAGAAATGTATCAGCCTTGGAGGAGATTATGTTGAGAAATAAAAAAAAAAAATATTAAAAACGTTTTTCTTGGTCAGGCCGGAAACTTATCAATCCACCCTCGTATAATCAACACTTTCCAAACGTCCCACCACACGATAGATTTACCCATTTTAAGAATGTTGGACATTTATTTAACCCCACGAAATTTTTGCAATCAACGATACAGGCGACTTTCGTTAATTTCTCTCGCTCTAAGTTAAACGGCAACTGTTGATAGGATAATTTTTATCTCAATTTCCGCCCTGAGCGTAAACATTTTTTGTGCGCAGAAAAACCTGTAGGATACTCCGTTACCATTTCCTTATTAATGTAAATTAACGGAAAGAATAATTATCTGCATTTTTTCAGAAAATGAATGCATGTCCGTTTTTCTTTCTATTTTTTTTTATTATTAATCCACAATTGGAAATGACGAAACTGCAGTTTAGAATATGAAGTAATAATGTTTAAAGGTGAAAACATCGCACGTTGTAAAATATTGTTTAAAATATTATTGAATATTCTTTGGGAGAATTATTATTTTTAAATATTAGCATCATTCAATGAGATTTTTTATCTTAAATCTTGTCAAAACCTAAAAATAAAGTTCAAGTCACAATAAGTAATGACGAAATCAGGTAAATATTTAATATTGGCTAATTTAATTGTCTTCTGATTTTTTATCTGGGTGTTTCTACATTACGCAATTATAAATTTTGTATTATTTCAATTGCTGTCACCTTCGAAAATATATTACCTCCAATTTGCATTCAAATTTTCTTCTCTGATTTTTAAATAAATAAATGCACGAATTACTAACAAATGTCAATAAACATCTCATTTTTTTATTCTGAATTAACTTGTCAAATTATTTGAAGGTCACCTTTGTCAGGAATTTCACGAAATGCAGAAATAACATGTCAAAAAAAACTATCGATGTAGGAAATTTAAAATTCAATTTTAAAAATTATATTTTGTCCCGTTTTCCATTTTTTATTGCTTAGTAATTTAACTGCTTGCTTGAGGACTTTCTTTTTTGTTAAAAATTTTAAAGTATCATAGAAGATTAGTATTTTTTGGCTTAAAATTGTAATTATTTGGTAGAATATCGAATTTTTCGGTCAAAAATTCCATTTTTAAAATTTTGAATTAACTTTTTATATTAAAATTTAATTATTTTCTTCTAGTTAACAATCACAATTTTTTAGTCTAAAAGCTTAACTATTTGGTAAAAAATGTACGAAATTTGTTGAAAATTTAACTATTTGGTTATTATCGTTGCTATTCCGGTATTATCTTCTTGAAAAATTATTTTTTCAAATATTAGATTCCCTCGTGCGATATATTTTACCTTGAATATTGTCAAGGTATGAAACAAAAATAATTCTAAGTCGCAGTTAGTAATTGCGATATTCATAGTTTATAAATATGAATGTGTCTGACTACTATTCTTTGTCTTTCAGTATGAACTAAGTTCGCATTTTTTATTATTTTAATCACTATTATCTTTTAGAAATTTATTTCGTCCAATTTGCATCAAAAATTTATTTACTGATTTTTCAGGAAATATATATTCACGAACCAGGATACAATTCGGTTTTTCGACTAGAATTAATTTCTTGAATGTCTTGAACGTTACCTTTCTCAAAAACTTCATAAAGAGTAGAAATAACATTACTACAAAAAGGTGCATTGCTATTTAAAAATCCGAACCTAATTTTCCAAATTATACCTTTTTGCGTTTTTGATAATTTTTTACAAAAAAAAAAAAATTCTAAGAAGTTTACGGTATCTGAGTTTATGAATTCATAATGCAGATTTCAATAGAACTTTTACAAGAAAAACATATGTGAATGTTTTATATCGATATCGATAAGAAAATTCAAGATTCAGATATTTTCTGTGTGCAATAATTTATATATTCAAGCAGCGGTATTAAATGTAAGTCTAAAAGGAAATTATTTTTCTATCAGACAGTGGCAAAATATTTTAGAGTCACAATTGTTCATTTATGGGAGATGGTCGTGAAGAAGAAAAAGGAATTTAATAAGTGGTTTCAAATTAATACAATCATGCTAGAAGCTTTACCTTCAGTCTGATTTTCTCCAAAGACTCCTTAAATTATAGATATTGACACACAGGTGTGATATAAATAAAGAGATTCGTTATACTGTATCCTAATTTTCCAACAAATTTTATTGAATTACAAGAAAAATAAGGATATTTTTATGGTTGAACTACTATCCTAGACGATTTTCTATTATTTTTTTTATTTGTTATCGCTTGAATATAATGTTTTGGCATGAAGAATCAAGATGAAAAATAGGGTTTCTCAATGTCTGCCATAAAACAGGATTGATTGGTACTATGTGATATGTAGCGGACACTCAGAATAGTAGAGTGACAAATGGAAAGGTGTGAAAACTAATTAATTACTATTTTTGAACAAGTACAGGAATAAAAGAACGAAATGATGGATGACTACTGAAAACTTGGAGGTCTTATTAAGGAGCAAAGCGTACACATTGAAAATTGATTCAAAAGGATTGTCGGTGCGATGCGGGGTTGCTCCATCTTGTACGAGTGAGCAATTCTTCACTAGACCCTTTTTCTTCTCATAAGGGAAAAAGTTCTGCTCCAGAAGTTGCTGAAAACTTTCGGCCGTGACGGAAGCTTTGAGGAGCCCTAAATAAATTCCCTTGGAAGAAACTGCTGCCAAAAGTGAAAAGTGAGACTGAAAGTTTATGCATTGCTGCTTAGGAAAATGCAAAGTTTGGGAATGATATTTAGTTAGGATGAACAAAAATATTCTCTTTTTGCTCATCTTATTTTAGTGGACTTAGATTCTTAGAGAAATATCTTTCAGTGCCAAAGGTTGTTTCTTAAAGTAATTGGAATTTTCTTTTAAATTCATGGTTGAGAGGATTTTCATTTGTCTCGATAGGAATTCGTTTGCAGGAAGGATTCGTTTCCTAATGCTACTAAGATGACCTATTCTTGCATCCACATAATTATATTCGTATAAAAAATATATATTTACGTGGTTTAAAATAAAAATGATGCTATTGTTTCAAAAAAACTTTTTCCCTGAGTGGATGCGGCCTAAACAAATTTCCTCAACTTATTTTTAAATTAAAAAAAAGTATGAGTATTAATCTGAAATTTCACCACATAAATATTATTTTATTTAGCGCAAATCATTAGGAGTTAGTATAAGTTACTATGTAATTAGGGAAATATTTGTTCCATGTACTGAAAAAATACCAAGAGTTCTGTTTTCGTCTCTCAATTGAACATGAGTTATTTGAAATGATTCTATTATAGCAATTATTATCATTCTTTCAAAACATGTTACGTCTTATTTGCAAATTAATATTATTCTTTGACTTTAGGAATAGCATATTTACAAATCACTATACAATTTCAATGCATAAGTCACTTTCTTTCGAGAACTAAACACCTCTATAATTAAAATTTGCCAACAACTTTATCTTTAAAACCATTCATGGAAAAAGTCACATAATAAACTCCTACGAAACAGAAATTCAAACCACTTGGCCAAACAGTTACATAAAACTTGTAAAAGAGTTATTGTTTAATTAGATTATTGGCATAAAGTTTTCAGAAATGTGCTGAAAAATTTAAATTTAAATCATATAAGGTTTGGTCTAGTTAGAAAAGGGCTGACCATTGAGAAGTTGAGATAATTAAAATCCAAAATTGCATCTTATGCACGTAAGGTCTATTCCAAGGTATTGAAAATGCAACATATTTTAGTATAACGCCTAAACGGTTTTGAGAATTCTTTCAAAAACTGAGATACGCTAGAAGAACGCAAGACAGAGATTCTGTGAAAATTGCAGAATTTTTCTCTATTTCGTTTATGAAGTAGAGCCCTGAAAGTATGGAACAACAGAGAGGTACGATAGGTTTGATAATCTCACACGCATTCAGTTGATCGACATGAAGTTGTAGCGTCTTTGATTGTTCTTCGCATGGATAGCTCTTTTTCTGAATTCATCCGTATACTACCTTAATACTTATCTTTTATAAAAAACGATTATAATGCATTTTATTTATTTTATTGCTTTCTTCTTAGAGTTGCATTAAAAACGACTAAATAATATTAATTTTCAAATCAATTTATAATTTATATTTCTTTTAAACGCTTAATATATTCGGACGTCTATTTTTGACTAATAATTTATTATTCAGAGATTTAAAAAAAAGTTGTCAAGTCAAAAATTATAGTAATTTTTGTTTTTGTATTTTTTCGAATTTAAAAAGCAATAATAGAAAAATAGAATTAAATTATTCATTTGCATCATGGATATAATATTATCATTCAGCTATACAAGCAGTGTACACAAAGAGTTACCATAAATATTTGACAGTTAGAAAAGTTTTATACGAATACGCGATACTTTAAACTTAGAAGATAAGAATTATTTACACACTTTATCTGTTTCTCTTTTCTTTATTTCCGTTTGAAAACTAGAATCCCTTTAATCTATGTAATTATGCAAACAATACGAAATTTGTTGGGACGCAACATCGAGCACCTGCCGAGCATCAGTTGCACCATTTTATATCAAAAACAACTGACAAAAAAGTATATTATTAGGTCATTAACTGAAATCATTTAAATGCAAGTAAATATTTTAAAAAATTTACTGTTAGATAAGTGAACCAATAGGCAGAAAATAAAAAACGTAATTAAAAAGTCCGAAGAACGTTTCTTAGAATGAAAATAAAGTCTCAAGAATCCAAACACTTTCTAAACATTTTTAAAGACATAGGGCTTTTTCAAAACCTTATTTGACCTGGTTTTTAACTGTTTTGGTCATCAGAATGTCGCTTTTGGCAATTTTTTTTCACAAATTTCACGCTTTTTCACATTTTGTATATATATAGTATAGTTTTGCTTTAAAATTTAATTTTTTAATCTTAATAACGTTTTTCACAATTTAAACTAAATATATGGGTGTCATGAAAAATTGTCTGAAGTAAAGTCGATATTTTTGGGATTAACTTTCTAACTTGCCGAATTTTTTATCTTATCTCATATAGTTTTTGCTTCAAAATGTAATTTTTACTTTTACATTCTCATTCAGGAGAGTGTAATGTAACCGTCCAAATTTTCAATCTCTGGTTTTTAACGGATCTTTACGTTTCAGCACGCACAGAATCCGAAAATCATAAAATGTTGTCGGTGTCTGTCTGTATGTATGTCTGTATGTCTGTAGGTCTGTATGAATGGTTATCTGAATGCTGTAGCCACGCTAACTTTTAAAGGATTGGTCCAATCAAGTCAGCAGTTGATACACTTTTTAAGGTTCCCAAAATAAAGGTTAAGTTTGTTAATCAGATATTTCCATCCACAATTTAAAAATTAAGAGCATATTTAAAATTAAAATGTTTTAATAATTTTATCAATTTTTTTCAAAGTTTCTTATAGATGGGTAAAATAATTGCAAATTATCGAAACAAAATTTGTTATTTCGATGAAAATTAGAAAAGTTATATACTTTTCAAAAACTTTTAAAATGTTCAAAAAATAGAAATTTATTTTATAGATACAAAAATTTCATTCGAAATTTCTACTAGATATCAAATATATTTTAAAATTATTCTCGCCGAATTTTTCGATTAGCCAACAATTAAAAAAATTAGAGTATTTTCAATATTTTCAAAATTTTTTTTAATTATAGAAATTTTTGTCAAAGTGCCTAATAAATGAGTTAAAGACTTGCAAATTATCTAAATAAAATCTATAGTATTGATGAAAATTTGAAAAGTTATATACTTTTCAAAAATTTGAAAAATTTCAAAAAATTGCAAAATTTTTTTCATAGCTCCAAAAATAGCAATTTAAAATTTTCACTAGATACCAAATATATTTCAAAACTATTCTAGCATAATTTTCCGATTAACCCACAATTTAAAAAAAATAGAGCCTGTATAACCGAACTGTTGAGCGCGAAGCGCGATTATCGCAATGAGAATGTAATCGTCGAGGCCGTAGGTGCTCTTAGAACCATCTTTAATGTCAAACTAAAAACAAAAAATGTTCAGCTTCACTTTATAATTGTAGTTTATGAGGGGTTTGAATTACAGTATTTCATATGATTCGAGTGGTGGAGAATCTGACCTCTGGACTATCAATTATTGCGTGTATAATGCAACGAGCGCCTTGGCCGATGCGAACCGTAAAACGAAAAAAACGGTTGATCATAAGACCAAAAGACGAATGTATCAACTTGCCATAAAGATAGGCTGGGCAAGACAGTACGTGTCTCGCATTAAGTGTGTGATTGACTATATCATATCTGGCAGGAATTTTACAGCCAAGTTTCGAAAGTTCGCGCGAGAACTCCGGACCCTTTTTACATACTTAAAAAGTCAAAGCTGCTAACCATCAGGCAGCATATTGTTGAGAGAATACGGATACTATCTGACGCTTAGAAAAGTCTAGAGCAGAGGCGTAGGTGGATAAGAGAAAATCAACAGTTTCTCTCTGACCCATCTCGACACTTCCAAGACCCTCCAGTTACTGTCGAACACCCACCCAAACCAGAGAAGGTCAAAGTATTTTTGAGAGAAGTCTACGAAGTGCAGCATAGACTGGACGAAGACTCAGAAAATATAAATAGCTTCAAGGAGCTATGTGATGCCCTCATAACACCTGACGAAGAATGCTCACCCATGACTGTCGAGAAGGTGAAAAAAGTATTAAGAGGGATAAAGAACTATTCCGCACCGGGACCAGATTGTATCAAAACCTTCTGGTGGAAGAAGCTTCCTTCAATCCATCAGCATTTGGCCCGTATTTTCATCTCACATTTAAAGTCGGAAGAGATGATTCCGGAGTGGTCGGTGGAAGGGCGCACAATACTCCAGCCGGAAATAGGCAACTTAGCTGACCCAAAGAATTACAGGCCAATCACTTGTCTGAACACACTGTATAAGATATTTGCAGCTATCCTAAATGATAGGATTGTTCGGACAATTAAACCTGTGTGGCAAGCAATGTATGAATAATGAGGTTCAACGAAAGGCGTAGAGGGATGTCAGGAAAACCTGCGCTTCGATAGATGTGTCTGCAAAGATGCAGCATTCTACCAGCGTGACTGATCGATGGTCTGGATTGATTATCGGAAAGCTTTCGATTCGACTTCCTACATACTTATCAACTGCTTTTTGGAAAGCTTAAAGGTTCATTCGCAAATGCTTACGTGCATAGACAGATTGATGCCGCTTTGAAAAACCAGATTTACTATATTATCTGCAAAAAATCGTGTGAGAACTTACAAGGTCACCGTTTAGAGAGTTGTCTTTTAGGGCGACACTATGAGCCCACGCCTCTTTTGCCTTACATTATTGCCACTATCTCTAGCACTTCGCCATTCCGACGGGTACTTGTCTGGCAAACCTGCAGATCGAAAGTAAAAGGTCACTCATCTATTTCACATGGACGATCTTAAGATCTATTCTAGAAACAAAGAGCAACTACATCTGGCTCTAGGGATTGTCGAACGATATACTAAGGCAATTGGAATGGGCTTTGGGTTATGCAAATGCGCCAAGGTTTATTTCAAGCGAGGAAAACTTAATGGCATCCCTGAAGATCCTGACCTCGCTGGTAGAAGTGCTATGCGACACTTTTGCCTAGAGAGACTTATACATACCTGAGCGTGCCACAGAGCCACATTCAGGATGTGACATATATAAAGGATACTCATCGAAGCAGATACAAACGTCTTATCTGGCACATTTGGTCTTCCGAACTGTTGGCGAGGGACGAAGTATCTGGAACGAAGATGCTAGCCGTCCCGACAGTACTCTATTCATTTGGAGTAGTTCCATGGCCGAAAAACGAGCTTAGATCCCTCGATATCGGGACAAGAAAGGTTATGCACATGAACAAAAGCATGCATCTTGAGTCTTTTGTTCCGCGAATGTACATCTCACGCCGTGAAGGTGGTCGCGGAATATTGAGTCTTGAATTTATTCACAACAGGATTATTCTGGGTAAAGTACATAGAGTTGCAAATGGAAGAGACCCTCTTCTTAAAATGGTCAGGAATCACAAAAAAGTAGGCAAAGGAGCGTTTCTGTACAAAGCAGCGAAGGAGGCTGTTGAAACATTCGGACTTAACTTAAGTATTACGGGTGAGCAAAATGCATCAGATCTTCTCAATCTCGAGTACTCACTCTTGAAATCCCGGATTAAGAAAGTACAAGAGAAAAACTTTTGTGAACAGCTCCTCGATAAGAGGATGCATGGTATTTCCACCTTAACATATCGTCGCCACATTTTAAGCCAAGACATTCCTGCTGATAGCTGCAGGGCGTGCCATGCACACTCCGAGCATTTAGCTCACATACTATCTTGTTGTCCAACTCACGCGGGAACGACCTACATCCAAAGGTACAATGCGGCACTAAGAGTGCTTTATTAATGTCTCTGTCACTCTTAAGGCATTAACCTTAATATCGCTCCTCTAAATGCTCCTGGGGAAATTGAGTCAATTGTCGAGAATGGGAAGTGCTGTATATACTGGAACTTTATATGCTTGACAATTGCTTCTGTTGTACACTCAAGGCCTGACATGGTTCTACTTGACTTTGAGAAGCGAATCATGTTCGTTATCGAATCTTTGGCACCAGCTGAAAAAAACATCATGGCCAAGGAGAATGAAAAGAAAGAGAGGTATAGACATCTTATAAGGGAGTTGTAAGGATTGTATCCGGAATATTCTGTTAAACCAATTGTCCTTATCGTTGGCGCTCTTGGAGGTGCCAATCTTTCACTCGTTAATGGCCACCTATCTCACGGTCGTGAGACGTGGTTGTGGTTGAAGTTAACCGAGATTTCGCTGGGAGCGGGTGCAATTTTTCAGATTAGCACCCGCTCCCGGCGAAAACTTGCGGTTGTCCTTATGATA
>NC_046660.1:40312216-40321802 GCF_010883055.1 Belonocnema kinseyi | reverse complement strand
ATTACGATTCATATATTTATGCATTACAGTTTTTTCAGTGTCCATGTCGGAATTTTTGTCCACAAAAACAATTTATTTAATACAATGGTTGTCAAATAGTTCCTTCGGTTGATAATCATTTTAATAGTATTCTATAATCATCTACAAATTATTTTATACTTTTAACACTGAGAATTTAAAGTTTGCGCTTAAATATTCTGTTTACAAAAAGTTTCAGTCAATGTGATTTGTTACTTCAAGAAATAAGGGAAAAAACTAACAATAAGGGTTTTCTAAATTCCGTTCTGTTTTGATCATTTTTAAATCTTACAATAGCGATAAAAAATTGTTGTTCAGTACAGTTTTAATATAGCTTTTAACGCTGTTTTTATTGATGACAAGTGTTTGCTAAATACATAAATATTAGACTTTGAGAAATGTACGTCCAAATCTAGTATTTACTTTTATTCATGAAAATGACCTTTCCTTGGCTTTTGAAATTATTTAATTAGCTTTGACATTTTGAATTAAAGTAAAGCACTTCAATAGCCCTCCCTTCTGTAGCCAGTCCGAGAATTGACGCCGTGCCGTTTGAAGGTATAACAGGCGAGCAGTCAAGCGTAAACAAACAAAAGCGGAGCGGGCTACAATGAGTTAGGTTGCACTCACCGTCAGCTCCAAAATCGGCGCTATAAAAGAGTTTCACTGTATTTTAATATGAGTAATCAAAATGATTTCTCCTTCAGCTTCTTTACGTTTTTTTCAAGCGATTTCCAATGGATGTAACTTACGGGTTTTTGGACCATCAAACTTTGAAGTTCAAATCCTTAGCCATTAAAAAATACAAAACTGTACTAGGCAAAAGTTTTTCATCATCATTAGTAAAGCTATGAATCGGCGAATTAGGCTATACCCACAAAAATATAAAGAACCCCCCCCCCCCCTATTCTACTCACAGTGAAAATTTATCCAAATAAAATTTTTGCAGTATCTACAATTTATTGACAGAACACATTATCTAAGTTGGACAAAAATTGAACAAATTAAAAATTTTAAGTCGATACCTCCATTGTGTATAATAATAATAATAATAATAATAATAATATAAGAGAAAATAATATTAAGAAAAAGGTTCCTAAAATTAACAATTAATTAATGAGGTTATTCAATATTTCTAATATTTCAGTTTAATTTTTTGCAGATGTATAAGTCAATACTTTTACTTGGAATATGCTCGGCCTTTGCTTCAAGTGCTTCAGGCAAGCATAGAGCGAGGCTGCCAGGAACTGATAATAAGTGTCAGAGTAAGTGATATATATCATGTTAATGGCTCTTCATATATGACGTCACGATATTTTGAAAATCTTTTCCATTCACTCTAATCTGAAAACGATTATTTTTTACCCACACATTTACTACTTAAATGTTAAGCCAAGTAGTTTAATTTTAAATTGAAGAAGGATAATTTCCTACACAAAAAAATTTGAAACAAAATATACTATATAACCGAAAGTTTTACTTATCAAACAAAAATGGCATACTTATATCGAGTTGAAGAACTTAATTTAAAAGAAAGACAAATGTTCTCTAAAAAATAGATTGATTTTCAACTATAGTGATGGATCCTTAACCAGCAAACAAAATCTTTATCAAATTTATTTTACTTTCAAACAAGAACTTAAATTTGCAATCAAGGCGAATTATTATTTTAAAAAATACGAACACTCAACATAACACATTTTAATATTCAACCAAATTGTTGAAGTTTCAACTAAAAACAATCTGATTTCTAACAAAGCAAAATACAAATGATTAGAAAAATATTTGAATCTTGTTGCAAGAATATAATGTTTTAATAAAGTAATTTTAATCTTATCCAAGTGTTCGAATTTTCAAATAAAAATATTGATAATAAATTTAAATTTTAATGGTGGAACTTCCAAATGAAAACTTTTAATGCTAAAGGAAAAATAGAAAGGCATTCTATAAAAGAATGGTTGGATTTTGTTACTGGTCTTTAAAATACAATTAACATTCAGGCATAAACGAGTAAAAAGGAGCTTTTTTTAAACTGAATTCTCTTCTCTTTTTTCAAGCATTCAAAAAAAGTTGTTATTTACATTTATATTTTCTATTTGTGACGTTACATTCTATGTAAACCCCTCCACTGCTCCGCCCTAAATAGTCACAAAACCTGTTAACCGCCCACCTCTTCCCAATAGCAGTGTGACATTATTTTAGACAGTCTCTTATAATCAAAACATCTGACAAAGAAAATCGCGTTATTATATTCACCAGATAAATAAAAATTTAGAGTTAATGACTAACAATGTATATTTCCGCTTTTAAAACTAAATCTTCTAATCGATTTCCAGAAATCATTAATTGTTACGGTTCTTATCAAGGAGATGAGCAAACCGATGAAGCGTCTCTTTGTACTAACTTATTTTACGGTCTGGCTAATATTGAAAAAGACGCTTCTATACAAATGACTGATGAATATGAAGATATGGGCATAAATTCGTTCGAAGGGACCAACGATCATCGAAAAAAACATAGACATTTGAAAACATTCGTCGCAATGCAGGATGCCATTTGGGATGGTCCTCATAAAAATAATAAAAATAAGTAAGTTTTCCATTTCCATCCGAGCTTAAAGATAGAACTCTATATCATTGACATCTATGAGAAGTTATGAGATAATAAAAATGAACATATTAATTCTTGTCACTCTTTAGAATATTGTTTAATCCGACTCTAAGAGAAAAACTTGTTGAGAATATTGTGAACTTCGTGGAAAAACGCAAGTTCGATGGTATCGACCTCCAATCTCAATATCTAACTCAAGAGGATGCAGATGATTCTGATAAGCATAATTTTGTTTTACTCTTGAAGGCACTCAAAGAAGAATTCGATAAAAAAGGTTTACTGTTAGCTTTAGCAGTTGAAGGTATAGAATCAATTGCTAAGAGATATGATATTAAAGGACTATCAGAGTATGTAAGCTTTATAAATTTGAGAGCTTACAATTTGCACGGAGATCTTTACACAGATGGAAAAATCCTAAAATCTAGCCATCTTGCTCCGCTGTACCATTCATCCAAAGAAAATGCGAAGGATCAAAAATTGAATGTTGTAAGTACATTTATTAGTCAAACAATCCAAATTGTTTGAAAGTGCCGCTAAAAATTGACACAAAAAAGCAAAAGTATAATAATCATTTCCAAATAATTAAAAATTTTTTTAAATGTTTACAAGTAGAGATGCATTTAATTAGTTTTCAATTCTTACAATTGAAATTACTCCCCGGCGAATATTTGTGATTTGGCATGTTTCTTCTCTACATAATTTCCTTTGTCTGCTTAAAAATAAATTGGTAAATTATATCCGAATGCATCAGTTTTATATTTGACAAATTCAGAATTGTTTCAATATAAGATGTAACATTTTAAAAAGCGTTACATCATAATTTTTTCTGTTCATTTCGTATTTATACAATTTTTTATGTTTTTCAAAATTATGTAACTGCAATAGTTTGAACAGTGTCTATAATAAACTAATTCCATTTCACACTAAGAAAATTTGTTTGAAATCTAAGGCTAAATGTTTCAAATTATTTTTATATTTTAATACATCATTCTACGGTAAATAAAGAAAGACATCTGTCACAATTTCATTAACTTCTTTTGAAGTTATCGGAATGTTTTTTCTTTAGTTCATCTCCAAAAAAATTGAGAAAATTTGAAAAATAACCAAACAGCAACTCTTTTTTAAAAATTATTGCAAGCTACATTTTCTGAAAAATGCCACTTTTTAGCAATAGCTGGCAAAATGTACTGCATATCGTGAGAATTTTTTGCATGGCGAATAAGTGCTCTATATTGACAAAATTATTTTTGAAAAATCAAATGTTCACATTTTCTCGGAAAGAACGAAAAAAAAAACATGTTTTTATGAAAATCAAAACATCTGGAAAAGTTTCAGTTTTGCATGGTTTACAAAAAAAAATCGAAAATTATATTTGAAAACAAGTTCTTTCACTGAAAATGGGCCACAGACCATAAAGTTTATAATAAATAGCATGCCTTTTGAATAATACTGAAATCTTTTCAACAATATGCGAAAAAATAAAAACTTAGGGTTTTCTTGAAAAACTCCTTTTCATGTTTTGGAAATTCATCAAAAAAATAGTGGAACTCTTCGGGAGAGCCCCACTATTTCTGTTTTATCTTATTCGCTAACAATTTCTACTTACATACAAATGGTATTCTATAGGTTTTATAGTATTTGCATGATGATTGAATCCGGCAAAAAAAGTTGTTCGTCAAATCTAATGTTTGTTATTTCTTGTCGTAAACGATGCAAAATATCACAAAAGAGCAAAACATCTTTTTTGTTGAACATTTTCTGTTGTGTACACTTTTATCTGCATTTTTTTGTACACAACTTCCGCTGTTTCTGAGAAAAGTGCAAAGATTTCATTCTTTTAAATCAATTTCTTTTCAATTTAAAGTACCGGTTCACCCAGGAAAAGTCCCACGAGATATCTAGTACATAATGTTATAACTGCATTGTAAAAAATGTTACCTTCAATTTTTTAGAATTCGCAGTTGATCTTTGACTAATTTCAAGAAATCCAAACACAGTTTCTGCTTACATCAATAATAATAATTACAGTCAATAATCAAAGGCAAACAAAAAAAGGTCTGGAACTTTAAACGAGACCACATGTTTTGACAGGCTCGTTAACAGTTCTGGGCCTTTTTTGTAAGCCTGTGTAATTTTTTATTTCACCATTTTTTAACTTTATACAGCTTCAGCATTACAGTTTATAGATTGAAAACTTTATTAAATAATTCAAGAATTATCTAATAAAACGACGCTATATTAATTATTGATCAATTTTTTTTTAATTTTTCTTGTTAATTGCGAATTGATGCTTCAATTGTATAAACGCCGTCATGCCCTTTGTCGTATTTCAAACCACAAACAAAAATTTAATTCACAAACAACTATCTACCTTTCCTTCAAGAGTGATCGAGTTCATCTTATGATTTTTGGAAGACTTATAACAAAATAAAAAAAGGATTTAGGACGTCCGATTTAAAGAGAAAGTAATAAGTGTGCAAACATATTTATTACTTACCTCAAGTTTGAGTACTAAATATTGCAATACATTTTAAAATCATTTATATTTTATTTTTTTCAACATTTTCAAAGGTTGTCTTAATCTGTTGAAAGGAATGATTATGATCTATTGAAATAAATTATTAAGAGGAACAACTTTTCGGTTGGTTTTCGATAGAGTAGTAGAAGCTGATTTCCCCCAAAATAATAAGACAATGTTCACGACAAACTGTACAAAACTCAGATTATGATATCAATGCACTTTCTATTCATTCTAACAAACGAAACCGCACAAAAAAAGATTCAGAATTGATAAAAAAGAAGAAACTAATATGATAATTATTTTATAACTAATTCTGTTCGCAGGATTCCATTGTGAAATACTGGATTTCGAAGGGTGCTCCAGCAAACAAATTAATTCTGGGAACTACTTTTAAGGGAATGTCCTATACTTTAGCTAATGCAAAAAAAGTTGGTAGAGACGCACCATTTGTCGATGCTGTAAAATATAGGTCATCAACGCCAAGCTTCGCCTATACTTGCCGAAATGAAAAAGATCCTGCATGGAAACTAATCTACGACAAAGAACAACAAGTCCCATATGTCTACCAAGGGAAGAATGTGATTGGCTATGAAAACGTTGCGTAAGTCTTTACCTGCAATTTGATTAAAGTTTTTATTTGAATAAAGTTCAGAAGATTCAATTTGAATATTTATTTTTAGCTCCATCAAGAAAAAGGCTGAATATGCTATGAGTATGAAGCTCGCTGGTGTATTCGTGGATAGCTTAGAAGACGATGATTTCAGTGGTGTCTGTGTAGGAGAAAAGTACCCACTTTTGAAGACTGTGAACCAAGTCCTCAACAAATGTTAAATTCTTGTACATAGCCCATTTGAAAAAATAAATGATTTATTGCACCACAAAAATCCGCACGTGTATGTATTTTCCAGTATTGCCTAGTAACTCGTTAGTGGCCGTGGATGAATTACGTAAATTCTGTATGAAGGGGTGGGGGGTATCGATTTTCTAGGCGATTTTATAAGCTTAGGGAATGCACGTACAAATGAATTATAAACTCTGTTAATTGAATAAATGTAAAAACATATTGAAATTAGTTTACATAAATAAAATGTATTAATAGCAATAAGTATTAGTTATCATTATGTTTTAGAAAATTACAATCATATAAATCCTTAATTTTTGTTCAAACTATTATTCAATATTCTATAAATAGTAAAAATTCTGTTATAAACTCGGAAATTCAACGATTTGATAGAAAGTTCAACTTTTCAATCAAAAATTGAACTCCCTTATTTAAGATTTATTTCTTTATTAGAAGATTCATCATTTTAGTATGAAAGTTTCTTCTTTTTTTTTAAAGTTAACCGTTTTTGAAAAACTTTTTTTTAAATTCATGAATTTATTTCGATTTTTTATTAAAAATAACTTTTCAAATCAAAATCGAACTATTCAATTTTTCGTTAAAAATTTTGTGTTTTTAGTATAAAGATTTGACAATTTTCATAGAAAATGGGTTGAAAAATTGTCCTTCGTGGAGGAAGATTACAGTAAAATTTACCAAACCATTCTATGCCTCATTTTTCTTACTCTACTTTTAGATGACACCAAATGTAAATTGACGAAAAAACTCTGAAGGGGAACGATATGTTACATTTTTTTATCACAAAATTTTTTCATAACATTCCTTTCCAAAACTCGACTTTTGATAATAGTGTAGCTTTAAATTTTAATTTTTAATAATTTTAATCACATTAAAAGCCTAAAAATTAACGCAATTTTATTTTCAAGTTTTTTAAATAGAAAGAATTTTTAACAGAAAGTAGCTTGAAGCCCTAAAAATAGACGCAAAATCATCTAGATGTAAAATTTCCTTGCACTTTTTTTTCCTTAGGCAAAAAGTTTCAGCTTTTCTAGTTTTCTAATTAAAGCAAAAAACTGGCTTTTATAATACTAATTAATTTTAATTCGGTTGTAACATCAACTCGTGTTCAGAGTGTCTTTTTTTGGGATTTTTCAATAAAATTTCCAGGGAATGTAGTTCGAAATGTCATGCGACTGAAAAAGTAAAAGGAATTCAAAAATTTACTTTAAAAAAATGGTTTTTAATTTGTTTCAGATGCATGGCGCTTATCGGACTGCTCTAACTTCTAGCGGGCTGTAACGAGTCTCACATCCGATTTATATACAGTTCACCGGCGCCAAAAATAAAAACTAATCAACTAATTAGGTATCAAAGTATTATGCATAAATAAATAATAATGCATAATGGAAACTAATTTCTTTCATCAATATTATCCACAGAAATATTAATATTATGCCAACAAATACTAACACTCTATTACAACAGGAATAAAAAATAAATGAAGAGGCACACTGTGTATGGGCGTGCGTGCCAAAGTCGGCATTTTACAGGAGAACTACAAAACTGTCTAACTTTCACGCAAATAATTTTAAACAAAAAAGTGAAAAAAAGTTTCAAAGCACTGTTAGGCATTATCGAACCATAAAACGAACATCCTGAAAAAAGCATCTTTCTCCGAGGAAACCTTTGTCAAAGGAACATTATTTTATTATTTTTATTATATTTCTTATTATTATATATTTATTATATTTATTATATTTTATTATTTATATTATATTATTATACTTGATAAGTTGCGTTACTGGTGCATTTTCCCATCCAAAAAAAGTTCCTTTTGAGCTACTGGTTAGCTCTATTGAATCGCAAAAATAGCGCTTTCAAAAAGACAAGCATGTGCGAAAAAGCCCTAGTCGAAAATCGACGCGCATTAGAAAACTTGAATTTAGACTCATAAAAAGTTGTGTAACTGTTTAATTAATTACTTTAAGAGAAAAACAAAAAGCACTTTTGAGCTATTGCTATGCTCTATTGAATTAAAAAAAAAGAACGCTTTGAAAAAGACAATCATGTGCGAGAAAAGCCTGGTCAAAGATTGGCGCGCACAAGAAAGCTTCAATTTTTATACGTAAAAAGTAACTTTTACAGTAGCTATTTATTTCCAAGAATTCATCATTTTTGACGGATCATCTTTAAAAAACCAGAATCGACAGGTGCTCTGAAAATCACTGACGCCGTAGTAACACTACACTATAAAGCATTGCACTCACGCCAGTGAGCTTCGTGCCACTATATTATGGATCATGGACATTCTGGAAAGTATTGATTTTTCTAAAAAAGCATAAAGGGAAAATTGGTTAAAAATTAAAAAATACACAAAATGTGTCGGAAGTATTTTTGAAAATAATTATAATTTTTGAATTGTGTGACATTGGGGGAATATTCATTTTATTTTTTTATTACATCTCGCTAAGTCAATTATTGTCGATTATATCGGAAAATAATGGGTTTTTCGGAAAAACATAGAAGACAAAAGTCGTTAAAAATTGAAAAATACACAACTTTTGTCTGAAACATTGCTCTAAAATGTCTCTCTTAGAATCGATTGGAAGAGACTAAAACCTTCCATCTCTTTGAGTTCTTGCAGGTGTATATGTTATGGATTGGGCTATAATTTTCTAGAAACCTTCGTTGTACTTTTGCTCTATCAGTCGAAGGACATTTCGAACTACACGCCCTAAAAATTTTATTTAAAAATCCTGAAAACTGGCTGGCTTAGCACGAGTCGAAGTGGATAACGAATAAAAATTTATTTTTACAAAAAAGAACCGTTTTTGGCTTTAATTAGAAAACTAAAAAAAAATTGCAACTTTACTGCTGAGGGAAAAACATGCAAAATGAAATTCTATATCTAGATATCGATGGTCCGTAAGAAGACTAGCACCGTTTAAAAAGATTTAAGAAGTGTAGCCCGGCTCAAGCCGGTTAATGAAAACTAGCACAGTTCATAAAGCCTAGCGAAAAATAGCAGTACTCGCCGATGGCTGACGAAATGAAGCACAACTGCCTTTAATAAAAAATAACGAAATTTCTACAAAATCAGATAAATTTCAAAATCAGGAAAGGACAACATTTTCAATAAATTTGTTAAATATTTAATTTGAATACAAAAATATACTTTAATACTTTTAAAATAACTGGTTAGAAAAATTGTAATTATGCTTAAAAATTACAAAACTTTTTGATTCCGGACTACACACTTTTCGGCCCTAAAGGAATAACATATTATTGCGCATTCTTAAAACTAATACTTATTATTATCAACACATTTATTCTCTTAAACTAATTTCATTATGTCTCCACGTTTATTTAATTGACAAAGTTAGTATTTTATATGTTCTGTTCTCTATGTTTACAAAGTCTTAATAAGATTTGCAGAGCGGGAAGGGAGGTTGGATAAAATTGTACAGTACCTTATCAGGTCAAAAGGGGGTTAGAAATCTCATGAAAATACTATACGTAATTTCCAGATGACCCATCATTTGTTTATCCATTTTTTATTATTTCAGGATTAACAGACTTAAAAATATCTCGACCGA
>NC_046660.1:40293373-40312116 GCF_010883055.1 Belonocnema kinseyi | reverse complement strand
GGAAAAGTATTAAACAACCACAGCAAGGTCCTATTAGGACCAGAAAAAATAAAATGTTAACATTATTTTGGATTATGTGTATAAGCAGTACCAGACCAAGGTACAGACAAAAAATTGTAATGGACATTTGATATAATAGTTTTTAACATACAATGTGGTAAATTTCGCATTGTGCTCTGTGCATAAATGTGAAGGGTAATACAAAAACCGAGCGCGGAACGCGAGATGAATATATTATCGAGCTCGAAGCGCGAGAACCAACCTTCGCGCGCCCTAGGTCCAAAGTAAATTTGTAGCACGATAACTGTCGAAGGGATTGACAGATTAAATTGGCCTTTGGTATACTATTTTAGTGTCCTAAAATAAAGGCCAAGTTCGTTAGCCAGCCATTTTGGATAAAGATTCGAAATGTGAACGTATTTTGAAAATTTTTTAGTACATGAATGAATTTTTTTCATAAACCCAAAATTTACTAGACTTTTCGCATTTACAAAATTTCAAAAAACACATTTTTAGCTAAATAACGCAGGATCTGAAAACTAGTCAAAAAAAGAAAAATGTTTCTTTTTTAATGCCCTACAAGCTATTTCTAAAAAAAAAGAGTTTTTGGTTTCGTACCTAAAGAAGTGCCGCAAATTGGGAAGAAAAATGACTTTTTTGGTTTAGAATAACGTACAGCCTACAAATCTTCACCGATTTTGACCACAAAAAAATTGGAAAAAAGCTAATATCAACAAATTATTTATTGAAAAAATGTTGTATACGATTTTTCATAAATGCACGTTTTTCAAGTTATTTCGTAAGAAATTAAAATCAAAATAATGTAATGTGAACAAATTTCTCTTCTGATTATAATTGTTTATATTATAAACAAATTTAATGAACAAATGCAGTAATCAGGCATTTTTGGCAAAAATATTCGTTTTCTTCAATGTCAATTTTTTACAGTTAGGACATTTATGAGAATTCTAGCATACATCATAATTTGTGGATTAATAGTGCCGGAATCTATAGGGCCGGAATATTTACATTTTCACCATGAGGAAGAAGTGCTGAATAGAATTAACAGATTAAACGAAATTCTATGTAAGTAGAGTGAATTAATTTTTGCGCCACACGGAGAGTAGCGGGGTTCGCACCTATTTTTCATTGAATACTTTGAAACTCGTAACGATATTGGCGAGAACGAGGCTAACTACATTTTAGTCTCTTTGGAAGAGCTCTTCATAGAATTTAAATTTGAAATGGCATACTTAAACATATTTCGGGCTATCTAAGCGTGTAAGTTTGAAAGCTTTGAGATTATATTAATTTAATTATAAACTGTGTTATTTTAAACGTTTTAAAATAAAAATAACACGAATTTCAAATGTAAAATGATTTGATGAAACAAATCAATCCTTTCTTCGACCGTTGATATTTATTGATTTCAAATCGTAGATATCAAATTATTTATGTCTTACGTAAGACATAAATAATTTGAAATCTACGATTTGAAATCAACGAATTTTAAACCTTTGAATGTGATAACAATTGTCAACCATGAAAATTTGAAACCATACATTTTTTAAAGATGAATTTTCGAGACGTATGTTAGTGAAAATAATATTTCTATATCTAAAAATAGTTCTGAAGTATATCAAGATTCACTCTCTTTTTTTTTACTGATGATCCTCATTTCAAAATGCCGGTTTATCTCAAAACTTATCTCGTTCTAAAAAGGAGACATGGTATCTAGAGCGATTTCATGTTAAATCGTCTGAAGGATTTCAGTTAGTGACAGTAATTTTTATAGAAATTTTAGCACCCTTTCTGTTAGGTGTTAAACAAAAAATCTAAAATAATTTACAGAACATTAAAAAAACTTAGGAAACATTAAAAATAAAAACTGTTGGTGCCTTTTTTTTAACTTTCGTCACTTTAGCGATTTTGATGCGACACATGTGATTTTTTTAAATTGTGGGTAATAAAACGCAGTTTTAAAGAAATAACGTTGCAATAAAATTAAAAAATTTTTTGATCTTTTAAAAGTAAAATTCTCAATAAAGTTTCTCGAAAAAATTAATGTTAAATTTTCTTCATTTTCTTAATATAGATAGCTTAAAATGCAGTCTTGTAGGGAATTTAAAAATAAATTTTTTCCTTTTCTCGACTTTTTTATATAGGCCGTTTATTGGCTTGAAATTTGGAATTTCGATGGATTAAAAAAATTTTGAAAATGCTATAACTCTCAGAATTTTCTTTTTGTCGAAAAAAGTCATTTCAATAAATTGTTTGCCCATTTTTATACTATAAACATCGGTACATAGAATTTCCAAATTCAGATCTGCCTTCATTCATGACTTTTTCCGATTTCCCCTTCCGGACCATAATCTCTTCTTCCATCTGCTATATTTCATCTTTTTTCTTTCTTACCGGCACCACCTCCCTCTGCATGTTCTTCTACTTTCTCCCTCAGCTCTTTCATTTCCTTTTCCCATTTTTCATCTCTTACCCTCAGGTCTTCCCGTATATTTGCCATTTACTCTATAGTGCCCCCCCCCCCGCCCTCGTTAGCGCTGGACGCTTTTTTTCTCGCCAACTTGTTTCCTTCGGCTGGTTTTCCCCTCTTTCCGACAGATGTCTCTTATAACTGTGTCGCTTACCGCCCCAAATTTTCCTTTTATTTGCTTTATCTTACCTTTTACATCCCCTTTAGGCAACCTTTTTACTCCCCTAAACTTCCTACAGCACTAAGCGAACCACTCTTGTCTCCCTTCAAGGCCCAAACTGCTGCCGAGAAACCACTGCAATCCCTTGCCAACCTAATTTCACTTTATCTGTTTAGCTCAACCTTAGCTTAGTTAGTTAGTTAGTTAGTTAGTTGTAATGCGGGCAGGGAGTCCCCTATGGAGATCCCCTGGAGCTCAAGCTATAAAGCCTATTGTGCCACACCCTTAGCTGTCGCTCTCAGTAGTTTACCCCACACCTCTTAAAGAGGCTCAGAAAGTCAGTGACCGATAGTATTGTAGCTTTCTCAGGTTCTATAAAATAGGACTCAAGGGTTCGATGCCTGAGCCGTGCCAACGTCGAACACTGGCATGTTACATGCAAGGATGTTTCATCATCCCTGCCACATCTCCTGCACTCCGAAGTGGGGTTATACCTCATTTTTTGCATATGGTAGCTTAAGTGGTTGTGCCCAGTGAGTATCGGAATCATTGTCCTTACGTTTTTCTTTGGCAAAGCCGAAGATTTCCCTGGCTCTGTCTATTCTGCACGTATAGCCCAGGACAGACTTCGCCTGTCGGCAACCCCGGACCTGCTCACAGTATTCTCGGTGCTAAGTGCAGATCCAGCTTTTTATGGCAAGACCGATGCAGTGAGACGCTAGACCCAGTACCGGTTCCGGCCCTATGTAGTCACCTGCTGCACCACTTCTAGCCAGCTAGTCCGCTTTCTCGTTGCCCTTGATCCCTGTATGGCCAGGGACCCATATGAGAGCCACTTTATTCGTTTCTGCAAGTCGGTTTAATGCATTTTTGAATTCCCAAAGCAGTTCAGATGTTATATCTGGTTTTCCCACTGTAGTTAGTTTCCCTTGGCTGTCCGCATAGATCGTAATGTGTTTTCAAGCCGCGTTTTCCTCTAATAATATCTCAGCACTTCAAAGAACGGCAAGGACCTTCGCCTGAAAGACACTAGCATATCTCCCAAGTCGGACTACAACTTCCCTCCTCCTCCCACTGTCATAAATTCCCGCTCCTGTCCCTCCCTCCGCCCTTGAGCCATCCGTATACCAGATTTCCCCTTGGAGGAGTGGATTACCATTTTCTTTCCACGCATCCCTACCAGGGATGTAGACGCGGAAAGCCTTGGTGAAGTCGAAACATTTGGTTATTCTATCCTGCCTAATATCAAGAATCGGCATTGAGAAACTGATGTCACTCGGGAGCCTAGTGTGTCTAGTCCCCCGAGTCCGTCTGTTTACTACAACAAGGCGGCCCATCGCATGTGCCGCTTTTGCAGTTCTCACAAGGTGGAGAGGTTCTTCGCAGAGCATGAAGCCCATCGCTGCTGTAGGCGTAGTCCTCATTGCTTCTGTTAGTCCCCTAAACGCTAGCGTTTGCAATCGTTGCAGCCTATTCAGCATCGTTTTGAGTTCTGCCCGTGGCCAACAGACTACAGCCGCATGAAGGAGACTCGGTTTAAGAACTTCGGAGTAGAGCCATGCAAGAATTTTGGGCTCTATTCCCCACGTCAACCCAAAAGCTCTTCTACACATCCAGAAAGTCATGACGAATTTCCTGCATTGGGTCTCCAGGTGCATCTGGATTCATCGAGAGCCCTGAGCTATTGCACTAGAGCTCCACGATGCGCAAGGCCGACCATGTAAGGCCCATCAAGGTTTCCAGATAAGCCGCCCTAACTAGGATTACAAAGTCATCCGCATATCCCTGAGTATTATATATACTCCTTAAACTAGACTTTCACCGAATCTAGTTTCGAGTCTCCTCTGGCGTAACATACTTCCTATCCAGCTTCCCGCTGGTTTGGTACACCACACCACAAAGCCTCCTGCCAGATGACTTCTGGAGGGGTATTACTAAAGGCACTCTCTATATCCAAGAACGATTTCACAGCATACACCTTTTGTTCCAACTGCTGCTCCAATTTTGCCGTCTCTATCGAGCAGCCTGCCTGAAAGGAATGCTGCCCTCTGTGTAGCGGTGAGGCCAACAGTACCTGATCCCTGATATATCTCTCGACCAGCCTTCCCAGTGTCTTTAAAATAAAAGAGGTCAGGCTGATTGGTCTGAAGTCCTTTCCAGCCGAGTAACCTTCCCTCTCGGGTTTGGGAATAAAGGCCACTCTACCGTCCTTCCATGTCGATAGCACATGTTTTAGGGCAATACTTGCCCTAAATAGCTTCGTCAGAGGAGAGATGACAAATTCCAGGCCTCTTTGTAAAAGCACGGGGTAGATGACATCCGCCCCTGGCGATTTCAAAGGGCAGAAGGACTCCACAGCCCATTCCACTCTTTTGCTGTCTACAACCTTTGAGGCAACACTCCAGTCGGCCCTCCTCAACTCTTGGTTCCAGTCTTCCTCCTCTAGGTCAGTTTAAATTCGCTGAAAACTTAGAAAGTGAACTTCCATCAGAGGGTTCAGAGTTGCTTCTTCGTCTTCGCAAACTCGCCATTTTCGAGCCTTATAAGCCCTAGGCGAGCTTCCAGGTTTTTCGCTAGCATTTTGTGGAGCCTTGCTGTTTCTGGAATATCCTTCCATTCCTTACAGAAGCTCTCCCCAGTCTTCCTGCTTATATCTCCTTATATTTTTGTTGTTATCATGCTGAGCCATCTTATAGATGTCCCAGTCTGAAGGCAACTTGGTTCTGTTTGCTCTATTGCACAACGCTTTTGTCTTTTTGCGGAGCTTCTCCAGGTGCGTTTTCTACCATTCTGCTCCTTTCCTAGACTTAACTGTGCTTGTAAGACAATTGTTTTTATACGATGTAGTCAGAGCCCTTCGCAGAAAATCCCCGGCGTGCTCTAACTTATCAATACTTCCATAGTTTGTGGGAAATTCCAATAGCCTTCCTCTGAGTTCCTCTTTACATGAGTCCCAGACCGTATTTCTAGGGTTTCTGACTTTTGAAAACACTGGATTACCTAAGTTCAGCTGAAACAGGATATATTTGTGGTCCGAAAGAGACTCCTCATTAGAGACTCTCCAGTCCACTCCTCAGCCGCTCCGAACATACAGTTAAATCGAGAACCTCACTTCTGTTTTTAATCTGGAATGTGAGAGTATCACCTCGATTCAGAATTTCCATATCAGTGCCCGCTAGGTACTCAATTAAATATCTTCCTCTGTCATTGATATTCGTGCTCCCCCACACCGTATGGTGAGAGTCCGCATCAGGTCCCAACAGCAGAGGAATTCTGTACTTCTGGCAGTGCTGAATTACAATTTCCACCTCTCTGGGAAGCGGGGATCAATCCGCATCGCGAGGAAAATACGCTAAGGCAATTGCAACCTCTAGTCTTTCCCCACTTCTACCCCTGAGCCTCACCTTGACAACAGTAAGAACTCTGCAACAAAACTTAGGCATCAAAATCGCATTCGTACCCTTAAAAGCTATGTATGCCCTTGGCGCTTTTTTGAGCGGCCCATTATAAATGGAGCCACACCCTGACAGGCCGGTTATCCTTTCCCTGTATAACCAGAGTTCTTGGTTTAGGGCGAGCCCTGTCTGCATCACTGACATGCGTCTGGCGAAAACTGCCGAGGCGCCTTTGTTGTGGTGTAAATTTATCTGCATCATTGAGATTCCCGTCTCAGCCATTGAACGATTAAGCCGGGGTATCCCGAGATGCTACAGATCCCGCTGAGGAGCCCTGTTGGGTCACCCTAAAGGTGACCCTACCTGCCCCCAAATAGGGCCGGTTGTCTAGAGCCGCAAGAGCTCTAACTGCGGATTCAGGAAGCCCGAAAACCAGGATCCATCCACTCCCCTTCTGTCTGGGTCCCTGCCGTCGAAGTACACCTTTCACGAATCCGTCCTCAGAGTCGGATTTTTGAAGCTCAGGCGCCTCAGAACAGCCGTAGGATTTTCGGGTTTTTCGTGAATCAGAACGGTCGCTTTGCGGTACCTTTGCAGAAATTCCGCCCCCCTGAGCTCCAGGTTAAGTCCCTCTTTAAGCCTAAACCTTGGAGTTCTCTCCGCCAACCAGTCTCTCGGCCAAACATTCGCGGCTTCGACCACAATGGCCCCCGACCTGATAAGGATGTCGTTGAATCTAGGGGCGCGCCCCTCGCGGGGTAACGCGTCAATCTCTTTAGAGATTTCCTTCCTCAGCCTGTCCAGATCATCAAGAGCTAGACAGGTTTCAGGAAAGCCCGATGCAACGACAACCCTCGCCAGGGCATTACTAGCCACCTGCGCTAAAGTAAGGCCCTGTGTTTCCAGAGCCTTCTGCCGTTTCAGATCCCCATTTAAGGGGGGGGGGGTGTATTTCTGGAGCCCTTTTTTCTCTTGCTCATAAGATGAGTCTGAGTAGTTGATCCAGGTGCAGCATCGTTGCCTTGGCTGCTGCTTGAGAGACGCGCATCGCGCGTCTTCTTCTTTTGAGCACCGCTATGGTTCTTTCTCCTCACGGAGAGCTCCATTAGCTGCTCTTCTATCGTGACTTCAGGATTGAAGCCAGCCTCATCTTTTCTCACCGTCTCCAGTGGATTGCCCCCTACGGAGCCTTCCACTTTCTGCGATGGGTTTAAAGAGGGTCCCTGAACGATCTCCTCATTGTTTTTAAAATTATTTTGGCCTTTGTTAATAAAGGTCCCACGAAAAGTTAGGGAATTAGAAAATTCCCCCTGCAGAGCCCCGCATGCAGAGGGCAAGTCTAAATACTATGGGATTCGACCTGGTGTCCCGAAGTCCCCGTTCAGACACCTCCTTTGTGAACCTCGCCTGTCCGCCTCTGCTGAGGGGGGCAGGCCGGGGTGTTTAAGTATTTGTTAAAGCTGGTGCCCTGCAGCCCTCGACACGGCAAACACATCTTGACTTCCGGAGCATGAGAACTCGCGCTCTCGATATTCCAGAGGGGTTCCAGTACCCCCTGGAAGGACCGCTCTTTAGTTTAGATCCCACCGATCGGAGTCCGTCAGATTCCCTGAGCATCTGCACCTCGCGACACAGTTTGTCTGGTTCACCCATTTCGGACTACGGACCGGTGAGACCCGTAAGCCCTCCCACCAACTGCAAGGTCTCGCGATCCCAAGGAATAGAAATCCTAACTTACAACTACTCTGAAAATTACATTTTAACTCTCAAATTCACCCGTTATAAAAGTACTCATCTCCTAGTCTTCCACCGACAGAATCCACTCAAACCTTTCACGCGAACTCCGTGGAATCTTCTCACCACCTGTCATCGCAAACTCTCTCACTGCCGCTACCAACATGCAAGTTAACAAAGCTAAGTCATCTTCTTATTAGTTTCAAGAAAGAATAATTTAAATATCGTTCAATAATAAAGATTGATATCCATTTATTTTAATTTTAATTTCAACAAGACGAGACTTGTTATTTCAAACTGCGTGAAATCTCTGAAGGTGAAAGTCAAGTTCAACATTCACTTATTTAGGTACTGTTATACGTGTTCCCATGAAGAGTAAGTTTTGACTATGTGATATGGCTTTATTTCCACTTCTATGATAGCAATGATTACAGTGCGACATTTATAGTTTAAGTTAAAAATAGCGGATTGGGAGTTATGGCTTTAACTGTAATACCTACGATATGATAAATTTGATGAAGAATTTTTGGAAGAAAGAACGAAAGGAAGCACTTTGTCTCTGTACACATAAACACATTTCTTTTTCAGTGGTGAAATATAGGAAATCAAACGAACTTACTCAGAACCTTGTGCAAATCCGTAATTTGAAATTAGTAACTTTCGTTTTATAAAGCTCAACTTCGAGCAAATAAAGTAAAAAGTTCTACATATTGTTATGAAATTTACGAAGCAATGCATTCTAAATTTTTTTTCTGATCGTGTCTGGTCCATCGGGAATTTTACAAAAAAGAAACAACATGGTCGGTGGATGCGGACTAGCTTTCTGTGCTGGTTACATATCTGTTCTTTACTTTTCAAAAAAAATATTTTTAATGCCTTAAGCTTGAAACTATTTTATTTATCTTTTCTAATTTTTAAATTACTCTTTGTTCAGCAGTTGCCTATCATTAAAAAGCAGTAAACCTATTATTTTTAAGATTCACATATGAAAAAATGCCGTAAGGTGACCCTAGAGTGCCGACATCACCTCTCGTCGGTGACCTATTGATTACCGTAAAAGTGACCCTTTAGGTGTCGATAAGATGTGTATGTGTCCTCACCATAGTCTTTGAACAGGGAGGGATAAGAGTCAATATAGCCCAGACGAATGAAAATATCAATCCCTCACTAAACCCTTCCTTACTACCAGTTCAAAAATTGTATGTCTCCCAAACCTTTCCCCTTTCATCCTCTCTGAATTAAAAATTTAAGCAAAAGGGGTTGGACGTTAATTACAACTACAAACTAAAGAAACGACTTCATTTATAAACATAAGCAAATTTCTACGTCAGCGATTACATATAAGATACCATAAGAACGTACTCAGAACCTTGTGCAAAGTCGTTTTTTGAAATTGATAAAAACTAATTGATATCATATTTTTTATTACAGAAGAGATTTTTTAAATAGAATTTCTAAATGTTTGGCTGTTCTATCAAATCATTTTATGGGCAGAGCGAATCTTTATATTTAAATTTCATCAAAGCGGCTTGCAAGAAATGTCTATTTTTTTCTCAAAAAAAGGAAATCACTCCATCCATTTTCCTTTTATAAAGCTGATCCATGGGGAAGTTCACAGAAAAGGGCCAACATAGCTGATGGATGCAGACTAGCATAGCTTTCTGTGCTGGTGTATTTAACATACGTTGGCGACATATCCTACTCCTATTCTGCCATTACAGACTGCCTCAGGCCTTCAACCATAAACAGATAGCAGAATCAACAACGAAATATGATTACATTCACTTGTAAATTTTCGAAAAAATAGTACAGCTCTTATTCTAAACTTGATATCAATTTCAGTTTAGTACGTTTACATTTGAAGTAACAGTAATTATTAGAGCAGAAAAAATTAGCCCTTCCCCTCTTGAAAGACAACAAATGTTTTTGTATTTATATAAAATATCAGCTATAGAATGGATTTCATTCTGATTTCATAAAGTAAAAGTTAGAAAAGTTATTTAATTTTCTGAAAAGAAAGAAATACACCGTCTTTTCTAAACTACTCTTATAACTGGTTTTATCCCTAAAAGCACTTAATAGTGAATCGTCTCAACTTTATTTGACTAAAATGTTGCACACTGCTTGAGAGAGGCGACAGGCATACTTTCTGAATAATTATATGTTAAAAATGTCAATTTACAGTTTTTTTAATAAACAAATGAACAGATCCAAACGCTCGTCCCGTTACTTTGTAGATATTTGTGAAACCTTCATCGGTCCTAGGATTTACACTTGAATATATAGGCTTTTGTTCTACATTCTAGCACTACAAAAATCTGAAATAAAAATTCATTTATCAAATAATGGACTATTATTCATAGGGCACCTGGACTACCTGGGGAGCCTTGTGGTTCCGTGTGCCCTAAGTAGATCTCACTGGCTTTAGTCAGCCAAATAACGATGGTTGACCACGCTGGTCTGGAATCTATGGTTCGTCGAACCCTTAGTGGTGCTGTCCGATTATGCTAAGCCAAACTTTATTGCTAGTAATGATGCGAAAGTCGAGAGCTCACTGACGAAAGAAGTCATAATTTAGTTTTAATTGAATCGCAGAAAGTCTAGAATATTTTAATTTTGTTTCCTATTTTTAAATAACAAACAAAAAATAATGAAAAAGCCCCTTTTCCAGAAGTTTTCAAGGTGATGGTATATTGAAAACTATAATACTTTGAATAATTTAGAAGGCAGATGGATCCAATATGTACACAACATTTCAGAAAGATCCTTGAAACTAGTGTTAGATGATCCTATCAAGTTGCTTCGAAACGCAATGGTTATTAAAGTAGAGTAAAAAGGACGAACAAGAAATCGAAAATCTATATGAGAATTAAGATTGGTCATATAAAAAAATTTTCGATGACAGCGTTCCGTAAATTTTAGTAAAAGTATACACAGTGACGTGTTTTGAGGCGATTACTGCGAATATGGCCATGAAAATTCCGTGGAATATACAGTAAAATCCGAAGGTTTGTCAGCCAATCAATAACGAGGTAATGGGTGCTTGAAAACAGTACATCAACTGTATACAAAATGTTTTTTTAATTTATAAATAGGTACTGGTGAGTCCTGAAAGGTTTAATAATAGTTTGTTGGATGTATCTCGAAAATGCGAGCAAATACAGTACAGATGGTATTGTTAGGTTTTGAATATCTAAACATTTTTTCCCATTTAAAAGGAATAAATAATTTTTTTCAAACTTTATGATAACTTCATGGTAGGTCATAAAAGTTTCAACAATTGTTCAATAAATGCGTCTCAAAGCGCAAACAATTACAAGGTAATTCTTTTCTCTGAAATAAAAAAAACGACTTTTAAAATGTCGATATAGCACAAAATCCTAACAAACATATACTTAACAAAATTCGATAAAAAAATGAAATTCATTACAAATCTTACTCCATGAGGCAGAAATACATGAAAAATATTAGCACTGGAACAAAAATACAACAAAAATACAACGTAAAAAGTAAATCTCAAAATTTAATTTGACTAACTCTCATAATAGCCTCAATTTCATTAGATTATTTAATGTATGATATTGAGGTAAACATAAATTCAGCCTGTCTTGGCGGATAGTCATTTGAGGTCGACCATGAACGTAGATGCCGTAAGACTGATCGAACTTTTTTAAAAGTAATTTTCACACATTTTTGACACCGAGAAAGATTTCCAAAGTTAGTAAATTACTAATTAATATTTCTTTTGAATAATTCAAATCATCATTTAAGTCCATTTTGGAATGTGAAGATTTTTGAGAAAAAAGCTGGGGCATTTTTAACTAGTATTGTTGTCAATAAATTATCACTGCATATAGTATTCATAACTCAATATTCTAATCTCGCGTTTTAAGACTAACTTTTAGTTAAATTTAATAGAAAAAAGAACCATTAAAATGTTTACAGTAGTCAATGAATTTTTTTAATTTGGCAAATCATTTTTGCTGTAAAAGAAGACAAATATTACTTTCAAGAATTCTAACAAAGAAAAATCTTTAAAAATCCAGTTTATAATTAGAACTTTATGAAATTTACTCATCCTTTGAGTTCTTTTTCTACACGTACAAAGTTATAGAAGGATTCCTTGGCATTTTAAGCTATCATTTTTTCACAAATTATGATTACATACTTTATATTTCTTGATCTCTAGGTTTTGTATTTTCACATTAATCTTCGGATAAATTCAATAAAAAGAAAAGCTATTTGGAATGTTTCATAAAAATTTTTAAATTGTAAAAATATACGTATTTTACGTACTGTATTACGTAATGTACGTCATTGAATTCTAATGAGTTCTACTTGTAAATTTGAAATCAATATTTGTCTCGGTTTATATTTAAAAGTAATTTATTTAATGTAAGAAAATATAATACAGCTATTGTACACTATTTGAATTATTTTTCTTCTCATTAAGGACAGGGATGGCCAAGGACATCTTGCAGTGCTTCTCCTGCCTCGCTTTTTGACCACTTTTATTGCCTTTTTTGGAGCGCTTCTCCGAGCTTACCCCATCCTCTCATCCTCTCGGTCTTGCGCGGAACGACGTCCACGGAGCTACTCGCTTTTAGCGCATACGTTTATAAATTTAAAATACGCCTGGCCTGGTCGGATCGAACGCTTTCGCAGTGGCGGACTGGAAACTTAGGGGCGCGGCCGGGAATCGAATACTGAGGGCGACTTCTGAAAAAAAGGTAATCGTAAAAAAGGAAAAACTGTTTCTAAGGAGTATAACATAAGCGTATTAGATGTATGTAATACTTGAACCCCCTCCCCCCCCCACCCAAAGACTGTTATAAAAACTTTTTGAACTTAAAAAATCAAACATTCAAATTTTGATCAAACAAAAAATCAATGAAAAATAAAACATTCTCTTTTGTGGTCTAACTATCCAAGTTACAAAAACAGATTAATTGAAAAAATGGTGCATTAAAAAAATACAAATTGGTTATTTACGTTTTAGTAGGATGCGTAGTTTATTTTTTAGTCATAAAAAAACAACATAAAAAGTAAAAAAAATGAATTTTTTGGGCAAAAGGCACAAACTACGAAAATAATAAATGGACGAAATTTATTCACCCACAAAAGAGCTCCAAATTAGTCTTAATCATTTTTTATGGAACGCGTTGTTTTTATTTCGAGCCTCGTCTTAATCTTAAAAAAAACATTTAAGATAAAAATTTAAATGTTTTTTAATAACGAAATAGTTTGTACATAGAAGGCGAACTCTTTAATTTATAGAAGCAAGACAGTGAGAATATTTTCGTTTCAATATCCATACCATTTTAGAGCAGAATAGGGAAAAAAATATCAAATTTTTCATTAGAAATGAAATTTGTACTTTATTTTGCAATAACTGAATTAGCAATCCCAGGCCGAGACACAAAAATGAATGCAATATGCATTTTATGTAAAAATGTTGAACGTAACGTAGAAAAGTTCACATTTTGGAAAAAATCGAGGGCTAAGCACAAGATACGTGATGAAAATGTGTTCGTTAAAGCCGCAGGAGCTTTAACAAAAGTTAACTCGCAATCACCAAATTACAGTTTATTTGATGCTTTGGCCTTTAATACAAGGTGTCCTATACATTTTTAAAAAATAAATATATTATGGATTGCATCGGAAACAAATAAATTTAAAATTCTGCAATGAAGTTGATGACAAGAATATTTCTTTTCCTTTTACTGTTTCAATATGAATAATTTATTATTAAATTCAAAATATTTTCTTTAATATAATCCAAAACATGCATTAGGAAATTTCATAAGAATAATATGGGTGAAAAGGAATTAGAGGACATTTTTTACATTACTGGTATTACTTATAGGAGTAAAAGTGTAAGTCGTGGATATTATTAGATATTTTTTCCACTCTTTCCATTGCAATATAACAACATATATTTATTTATTAATTTAAACAATATAATCTTTTTAGGGCGTCTTGGGGCGCCTTTTCTTGCGTTTTCAAAAGCGATAAAAGGCTTTTCATTTTTTCTCGGTTTTTAACTAATCATTTTAGAAGAGATAGTTCCTATTAAATTCACCCGTGTTTCCGGAAAAATTGAATAACATCTGTATAAAATGGATTGGAAATTGTTAACACAGCAATTTTTATGATTCGGATTTCGTTATTAATTCAAATTATTTTCATGAATTTTGGTTAAAAGTTTTTCTGATCATGTGTTGGTGTTTTTAACATATAGAAATACAATAGAAAAAAAATCATTCAAAAAATTGCTGTAGTTCCCATTTTAATTCCCGGATCTGGTCAATTCTTTTTCTAATACATTTATGTTCTGAAAATCCCACATATTCTCGGGATATGTATAACACAAACTATACTTATTGTTTCATTTAATAAGAAAATAAATAAATTTTAAATTTGCTGAATTTCATTTTCTGATTCATGGATCTTGGCGATTTTTTTACAACTTCATTTTTGTCACTTGAAAGTTTTAAAGTATATGGAAAAGTTCTTCTCCTGTTTACACAGGTATTGCATTTTTTCCAAAAGCAGGGTTGTCATAAACATGCATTATTTTTTAGAAAATAATTGATTACAGTCTCTAGAAAATTAAGTAGACTTTCTTGATCACCAGCAATGGAAACTAAAAAACCCTAAAAAACTCTTAAAAAAAGGAAATTTTGAAACATTTTTTTCGAATTTGGGTAAACAAACTGCAAATTTATTTTCATTGCAAATTCATTATTCTATTTTAGGCTTCCAATACGCTATACTTTTTCTATCGCAGCAAAATTATATATAATATCTTTTTTGACTTATAGAAGAAAATTTTAATACTTGTGTAAATTACATATGGAAAAGAAGGAAAAATAGTCATGTAGAATAAATCCATTTTAGATCAGACAGGGCACACTAGTATCTGTCCAAAAAATATAGACACGTCGATTTTTGTACAGATTTTCATAAAAATCTCAGCAAAAAAAAAATTGTAAAAATATCAGACAATATGCGTTGCGCAAGTGAAAGTGTTGGCAATACTGGTACAGAGTTTCAAGATGTTCCGATAATTAACGAATATTTCTTGACAAATGAAATTTGAAAAAGTACAATAATCATATTATCATTTCCGAATACTCAACCTTGAATAGCTCTAAGCCACTGAAAATAAAATATGAAAATTCGGAGAAAAAAATGGTTTCTGTGATCATTTCCGTGCACAATGATGAAATGTAGATCCAAAAATAATTATTGATTAAAAAGGTATTAACAACCCCCCCCCCTATTTTATTCCAAATCCGAAAAAAGAAATTCTGTAAATTTAAATTTTTTATATTAACAGTTGCCGGTTTTGACTTGACGACTCCTATGTAAAATGCATAGGGAAAAACAACTTTTTTGAGTTTTCGAATAATTTTTTAGAGTTTGAACAAATGTGACGGGAAAGTATGGGACTCCGTAGACAATTATCAAACGAAGAATTTCATCCATCAGACATGTAGGTTTGAAAACCCTAACACACCCGTACGAGTATCTGAAAACTACCCTTAAAACAAAAAATATCAATTCTTTTTAAAATCGACTTTTTGAACACTGTATTCTGTTTTTTTTAAACTTGAAATTATTAAAATTGCTCTAGTCGAATATTTATTACCATTGTTTAAATAATTTTTCTCCGAAAAATTGTTTTCCCCTAATAATTATTACTATTTGTCTAGTGGAATATTTATTAACATTATTTCATTAATTTTTTATTATTTAAACAAATGAAATTTGCTTTAACAATTTTTTTCGAAAATTAGCGTTTTTCCTTAAAAATTTTTACTATTGTTCTACTGGAATATTGATTAAAATTAATTCATTAATTTCCAATTGTATATAGATTTTTTAAAACAAAAAGACAAAACATCGACAACAGTAATCTGTTGATTGTGAATTCTCTTTTGTTAAAACTCCTTTGGTTTTAAAAAACACATTCTCATCACGTATCTCATGCTTCGCACTTGAGTTTATCCCTGAAATTGTATATCATTCCCATAAATGTATATTATTATGATTCATAACATGCATTTGTATTAAAACTGATGTCGTATCATTGCCTCGTTCAAAAATGCTCCTTTTAAACAAAATTTTATTGTAAAAATTTTATTGCAACTTTTTTCGTTTTTCCATAAACTGAATTTGCTCATTTCCAAGTTTACTTTTATGACTAAAACTGTACACATACGATTTACTGAGCATCCTTACCGTTTTTTAGCTTCCAAGTTATGTCCCTAACCCCAGTGACCCAGACCTTGTCAATTAAATTTTCTACCGCATCGTGCTCTACATTGCATGGGTGGTGCCCTATTGCTTCATCTCCCAATAATTGACTAAAATGGTCTCTCAAAGCGTCTAGAGTGCAAATTCTAGTTACAGAAACAGTTTAAGAATGTTTGAAATACTGTGAAATCGTTAAATAAAAAAATGTAATTTCTGGATTTCACATTATTTGTTATGCTATCAAAATTTGGATGTTTCAATAAAATTTGAAAAGTTGTTACTAGAATCTTGTGGGCCAAAAGAAAATTCCTTTTGCTGACTTTTTTATATCCTGCGTTATTGCGTTTAAAATGTTGATTTTCGTCTGTTTTTTGGAATTCTGTAAATGCTCTAACTTCAGCAATTTTTGGTTTTATAAAAGAAGTAATTTTGATAAATCGTTCAATTTTTTGAATTCTATAAACATCCGTAAATAAAATTTTTGAATTTAAAAACAAAGTGGTCTTGAAAATATTCTAAATGTTCCCACTCATTGAATTTTTATCCATAATGGCTGGCTAACGAACTTCACCTTTAATTTAGGACAATAAAATAGTGTACTAAATGCCAATTTAATAAATAAATTTGTTTTGAAAGTTATTGTGGAAACAGGTAGACAGACAGACGCATTCGTAAAAACCTATTTTTCGGATTTAGGGAATCTCAAAACGTAGAGATTTGACGAAAAGTGGGCGGGGGGGAGGTCAAATTTTACACAAATCTAATACCTTCTCTGATGATAATGTAAAAGCAAACTTTAACCAAGTACTCAAACCAAAACAATCCGTTTTTCCCAATAATGGAATAGTAAGGTTTGCAGTTGAAAAAATTCATTTTTACCCAAAAACAAAACAAATTTTCCACAAAAGACCTAAATTCTCAGTTGAATAGATAGATTTTCAAATAATAATAATATGAATTTTTGCGAAAGTAGTTTAAACTTTAACCAAAATTTGGAATTGGCAATCAAAGGAATTAGTTTTTTACAAAAAATACAACGAAGCACATAGATTTCCGACCACATTATTATAGCTATGAATGAAAAAGGATCAACTTTAAAGTAAAATATTAATTTTATAAATTAAAAATGGCATTTTTGCATTTACTATTAAAAGAGGATTTTCATCCGAAAAAACCAAATTTTCAAGGAAAAAATTAGAATTTTAAACAGAGATAGACCTTCAATTAATAAAATTAATTTTCAACAAAGTAGTCTAAATTTTAACCAATCATATAAATTCCTAATCAAAAAGATTAATTTCCTAACACAAAATACGAACTTACAATGAATCACATACATTTTCTTCCAAGTAATTTAATTTTAAAATAAAAAAGGAAAAATTTCATATTAAGATAAAATATTTTAATTTTTAGTAAAAACAAGTTGGTTTCCAACAACAAGCAATAATAATTTCTAATAGAAAAGTTAAATTTTTAACCGAAGAGATTGATTATCAACTCATAATGTGAATTTGTATCGAAGTTGTTTAACTTTGAACCAAGAAGTTGAGTTTACAATAAACAATAATTATTCCTGATAAAAATACAAAGTTACAGCAAAACATATAAATTTTTAAACAAATTTTCAAATTTCTAACTAAAACGCTCAATTTTCAGCAAATAATGCGCATAGTTCATTCTCAGTTTAAAAAATAGATTTATATCAAAAGAAAAAAATTTACTACAAGAAGTTAAATTTACAATAAAGAATAATAATTTCTTACAAAAATACAAACTTACAGCAAAAAATATAAATTTTTGAAACAGATTTAGAATTTTTAACGCAAAATGATTAATTTTCAACAAATACTGTAATAGTTCATTTTTTAGTTTACAAACATTGATTTATAGCAAAAGAAACAAATTTTTTGGAAATAGCGAAATATTTAAGAGATGGAATTATTGTTGAAAAAATTAAATAAACCCTCAACCAAGTAGTTGAGCATATACATAAAAAGGATGATTCATCAAAGAAAAAATTCAATGATTAAATTTCTAAATAAAGACTAGGAGCTTGGTACCAAAAATAGAACAGTTTAGTTTTTACTCAAAAGCCAAAAATTCAAGAATTTGGCTATTCAAGAATAGCCAAAAATTCAAGTTTCTTATTCCATTGTATGAATTTAGTAAGAATTTCAGCGAAAAGCGAAAAAAAGAAGTTGTATGAAAACTGGAAAAATGAGGAACTTTTTAAAGAGGGATAACAAGTTCCTTTTATAAGACAAAATATGTTATCCCCCTAGCTACATGAGTAAAACTTATTTTTTTTAACAGCGTCTAATAATAAAAACATATAGAAAAGAAATCGTCTACGTTTTTAACTAATTCCATTTTTTATTGATTCACAGAAATTGTGGGTTGTTACTATATTAATGATGAAAATGAGCAAGTCGATCCAACACTGAACATAGAGATGATCGATGTAAACATTTGCACTCACTTATTTTACAATGGTGAAAGATTTGAAAATAAGTAAGTTTAAAATTTTCATCCAAGGTTCATAATTTTTGCGGAGATTCTGATGTTAAGCAAAGAGCGAAAGCAGGTCGTATTTCTTCACTGTTTTCTTCATCACAAGAAAATACGGAAGAACAGAAATTGAACGTTGTGAGTACTTTTATTAAAAAATATTTTTTTTAATGAGCCTAGAGCACTGTAAACG
>NC_046660.1:40286173-40293273 GCF_010883055.1 Belonocnema kinseyi | reverse complement strand
TTAAAGATCATATGTTTGATCTCCATATAGTTATATGTTAAATGATTCCGAATAACCATTAAAAATTTTTTATTGAATCTTCGCGTGTAAAATTATAATAAAGTACTTACATTTGAAGTAATAAAATCTAAAATTGCTTGGTATGCTTTATCATTAATAATATTTTTTCGATATTCTTGCAAAAATGAAGATGATATTTTTAGTTAAAAAAATTGTTAAGTATGTGATCTAAAATTTCTACATTTTACTTTGGCTTACAATTTCTAGCTAAATGTGTCAGATTGATTAAGAGTTTAGATATATTTATCTGTGTTAATCCAAAAGGAAGTCGAATGTGGCATTTTATTAAATTATTACAAAATTGTTTTTCATTTCTTCAAAAATTACCTGCAAATTGAAAAAAATACTAAAAATTTTAATAAAATTAGGAACATTATAAAAATAGCGGCTTTTCTCCTACAATTAGTGCAAGTGTCTGAAGATTCCATTTTTCTAAATAAATAACACAGACACACGAAAAAAGACAAGAAAAAAAGGTCTTGTCCACCAGACAAGATGAACATTTTTTAACGTTTTTGGGGTCGCCGAATCCGAATCCGGGGTTGGTTTGATTTGGTCAGGTCGAATTTCGTTCATAACATTGAAAAAAATGAATTTGAACACCGAAAACTGTCCCTAACACGTGAAACAAAATTCTTTTATTTCTTTATGATATCTTGCTCTCTTATTCTCAAAGGACCAATACAGAGGGTTTCTGTGACGTTTCACACCAGATCAGCTACTATTTTCTTTAATTTTCACTATTTTGAATACCTAGAAAGTTTTTCACAAAATTTTCGAAACTCGTCTACGCAGCTTTTTCTTTTCAGTTCATAACTTTGATTAAATTCTAATCGTTCAAAATTTTGCGGATTTGTGGGCCATAAAAAACACCCTTATGCACTTTTGCGTCTGAAATATTTAGAAATTTTTGCTGTTGCCGTACTCAAAGAATGACTAACAAGTTCTATGTACCGGACTCTGAATCCAAACAACTTATGTTGAGAACAGTTTTCAGCGGTTAATTTTTTTTTAGGTAATGAAGGGAATTCCACCTCGCCGAGTAAAATTACTATTAAATTTGCACTCAGGAATCCCGAAAACATATAACAGCTTTGCTTTCTGAGTGTTTCCACTAATCTTCCAATATTCATGATTTTTTAAAGGTTAGGAACGAAATGCGACCTGACCGAGTCAAACGAACCCAGGGTTCGGAATCAGCGACCCCAAAACCGTATAAAAATGTTCATCCTGTCTGGTGGAAAAGTTATTTTTTTCTTGTGTCTGTGTAATTAGCAAAATATGCTATATATCTCAGCAATTTCATTTTTTTCAAACCACTGCTTCAGGTTGAAAAAATTATTTTTAAACAAATTTAATTTTTTTAATTTTTCTCAAAAAGAAATGGAGGTACAAACAATGTTCCGACCAACATTGAAACATCTGAAAAAGTTGTACAAAAAGCAACTCCTCTCCTTTTGTGGCAGCTTGCATCGCTTGCAGTTTTTCTGGAAATCCCCTCCTTTTCATTGTTGCCATATGTTTTGTGTACATTTTTTCCTCATATAAGAAAGAGATCCTAACAGCGTTATAGAAGTCGAACGATATTTACATCGCGCGAAAAATTTGTTTATTAAATGCAATAATATATTTTTGTATGCAGACGCCACAAAATAGCACAACAGAACCTGAGACATTCTTTGTAGAAGTTTTCTAGTTGTTTTTTGTCTAGTTGTCCATTCTTGAAAAAATTGACCTTTAGAGCACTGTATTCTAGTCTTTTTTCACTATCAAAATACTATTGGTCGAGTGGAATTCCCCCTAGATGCAAAAAGTAGGGAAAAGCTTAGAGATATTCTAGTCACACAGACAATGTACAAAAAATCTGCCAGCACGAGAGAAGTGACTAGGTTACTTTTATGGATTTTGTGCTGCTGAATCCAAATCTGGTTTCAGAATTTCTCATACACGTCTCAGTTTTCCCCTAGATGCATAAAATAGGGGAAAACCTTGGGATTTTCTGTATATAGTTTTGAGAATACCAGTATACGGGAGAATAAACGTACTGGTGTCATATTCTTATGTGTTGGGACTCGTAAAGATCAAATTCATCCAAAAAAGTTCCCTAGTGTGCTTAATATTTCTTCTAGCTAGAATAAATCTAGGAAAAGTGAAGGTCTTACGCATGTTGTACTGACTTGTAAAGTAAAAAATAAAAAAATGTTATTTCTTCTGCAGTTATGCGCTCTAAATCTAAATTTGATCACTTAATGTTTCGAGCGTTTTCCATTATCTCCCTAGATGCAAAAAGTAGTGAAAAGCCTAGGGTTTTTCTTTTTACAGAGGCGATGAGAAACTTTCCCTAAAAAAAGTGACTAGGCTAACTTTATGGATTTTGAGCCGCTGAATCCAAATCTAGCCTTAGAATTTCTTGTACACGTCTTAGTTTTCCCCCTAGATGCAGAAAATAAGCAAAAAGCCAGGGATTTGGTGGACGTTATTTTGATAATACTAGTATACGCAAAAATAGACACATGCATAATATATTCTTGTGTGTCGCGACATATAGAGACTTCATTTGCACACAGAAATTCTCTAGTGTGCCTTTTGTGTCCCCTAGCTTGGGTAATTCTATGGAAATTGAAAGTCTTTCTCATATTATATTGATTTGTAAGGGGGGGGGCTACCATATCCTTTGCATATTTGCATGCTAAATCTAAATTTAAATCTTAATTTTTCCTGGCTGGTTCCATTTTCTCTTTAGATGCAAAATGTAAAGAAAAGCCTAGAAAATTTCTGGTCACACAGGCACATAAAAAAAGTTGCATGGTACATGTGACTGATTTCGCACGAAAAACTTTGTAGGATATTAGGTTTTTTTCCTGTGTAAATCTATATAATCTGAGAACAGCCTTAAATTTCTCTAGAATTACTCAAGCTAGGGTAAAAATTAAGTTTCTACGAGTTTTTGCACTTAACAATATAATTTTATTTGCGCGCATAATGGTATTATCAAAATAATGTGCAAATTATCTCTAGTGTTTTCCTTATTTTATGCATCTAGAGGGAAACTAAAACGTACAAGATAAATCGGCAGGCCAAATTTGGATTCAGCGACTCAAAATCCATAAGAGTAACCTAGTCACTTATCACGTGCAGACAAAATTTTTATATGGCTTGTGTGACTAGAAACTCCCCAAGGCTTGCCTAAATTTTTGCATCGAGGAGAAAACTAAAACATGTAGGACAAATTCTGAGGTCATATTCGGATTTAGCGGCTAAAATTCATAAGAGCAGCCTATTTATTTGTCTCGTGCAGACAAATTTTTTAGTGGTCTGCGTGACTAGAAAGTCCCTAAACTTTTTCCTACTTTTTGCTTCTAGGGGGAAACTCAGACGTGTGGGACAAATTCTGAGGCCATATTCAGATCCAGCGGCTCAAAATACATAAGCGTAGCCTATTCGCTTGTCTTGTGCAGATAAATTTTTTGTATGGTCTGCGTGACTAGAGAATCCTTAATCTTTTCAATACTTTTTGCATCTAGGGGGAAACTCAGACGTGTAGGACATATTTTGAGGCCATATTCGGATTCAGTGGCTCAAAATCATTAAGGGTAGCCTGATCATTTGTCTCGTGCAGAATTTTTTTGTGGGCCTGTGTTATCATTATTGAATTAATTTTTAAAGTTTTAACCAAATGGAATTTATTCAAATAATGTTTTTTTTCGAAAGTTTTTTTTCCTCAAAATTGTTACTGTTAGTCTAGTGGAATATTTGTTAACATTGATTTACTAATTTTTAATTGTTTCAACAAATGGAATTTCTTTGCATTTTTTTTAAATGCGTTTTTTCCCATAAAAATCATTACTATTGATCTAGTTTTAAGTTTTTTTGTAATAAAAATTACTTTTATAGGTCTAGAGGAATATTTATCAATAATGATTCATTAATTTTTAATTTTGTGAACAAATTCCATTTGTTTCAAGAGGTTCTTTTGTAATAATAATTTTGATATAAATATTTTTTATATTAATCAAACAATGTTATTAAATATTCCACTAAAGAAATATTGAGGATTTTTAATAAAAAATTATATTAACAAATTCCGTTTGTTTATACATTTGAAAACTTATAAACTTATCCTAATAAATAATCCAATAGAACAATAGTAATAATTTTTAAGGAAAAACAAACGAATTTTTCAACAAAATTGTTTAAGCATATTCTTTGTGTATACATAATGAAAAATTAATAAATAAATGTTAATAAATATTCCACTAGACTAATAGTAATAATTTTTAAGGGAAAAACAAATTTTCGGAAACAATTATTTGAACCAATTTCATTTGTTTGAATAATTAAAAATTAATCAAGCAATGATAATAAATATTTCAGTAGACCAATATTAATAATTTTAAGTAAAAAGAGGACAAGATTACAGTGTTCAAGAGGTCGATTTCATGAAGAATTGATATTTTTGGTTTTAAGGGTAGTTTTCAAGTAAACGTGGAGGTGTGTTACAGATGTCAAGCCTATATGATAAATAAAATTCCTTATTGAATAATTCTCTACAGGCCCCCATACTCTTACGTAACATTTTTTGAAACCCAAAAAAATTATGATAAAAACTCAAAAAAAGTGATTTTTCCCTATACATTTTACATGAAAAACTTCAGGTCAAAACCAGCACCTGTTAAAACAAAAAAATAAATAAGAAAATTAAAATAAAGAAATTTCTTTTTTCGGATTTGGAATAAAATGGGGCCGTCGTTATCCTCTAGCATGCAAAAAAATTTAGCCATGCCTTTTTGAACCACCCTATTGTATATATTTCACACTGTTTTCAAGAAAAATGCAAAGATTCGAATTCTCTAAATTATTTTTTAAAAATTGGTGGTAGTGGTTCACAAAAAAAATCACAGGATATCTAATAGATATTGCCATGAGTGGGGTTTTTCAGGAAATCTAATTTCCATAATTTAAGAAAAACGATCACAATTTGTCATTCTCCAAATGTTCTATATTTCCTTGAGATCAAATGAAAGATCTAGAGTTCTGACAACGAATTAAAAAATCCAATCCCAAATGCCCTGAATCGCTAAATTTCACAGCAAAAATATATATAGAAATACCAAATTCTGAAAGCCTCAGCTGGACCTCTGTTTGATTTTAAACGGCATTTGTCAATAACTTTTCAATCCACCATTTTTTAATTTTTGGCCTCTTTAGCTGCGCAGTTTTTGCATTAAATACTTTATTAAATATTTTAACGAGTTACTGGATCACCTTTTTATTTCTTACAATAAAGTTAAAAGAAGAATTAAAAATTAAACACTGACGCTTTAAAATTATCATCTTTATCTAGCTTGTTATGAATAAAATCCTAACGAAGTCGTGAACAAATATTCCACCCCTCAAGAACCCCGAACAGATCTTTGCGCTCTCTCCTATCAACAAAGCAAACCTTCTTGCAGCAGATATGAAACTAATTCCGCTCCACATGACGAGCCATGTGACCCGCAACATATCTCTGAATTCAAAAAAATTGTTTCCAATTTTCTTAAAATCTCAAGTACTAATGACTTTAAAAAAATAACCCATAGAGAATTAAACAAACAAATTGAAAATACTAAAAGTGTCAAACCTCAAATAAGCTGATTTTCTGAATCTTGGAAAATGATGTTTTGAATGATATTTTTATTCAATTGTGTCGCTAAATCGTAGTTATAGGAATGTATTTAAAACTGTTCGGTTTCTCGACGGATTTAATTTCCTCTGTTCAGGAAATTGGTCCCGAATATTTGCATCAGCACCACTCCTGATAGATTATTAAATCTGAAAGTAAAGATTTTAATAGACTTTAATTATAAATAAAATTTTAATTTTTTTTCTAATGATAAAATTGGAGATGTGGATCACAAAAGCGAAAGGAAAATTTCTGTTTTAAAAATTAGAGTAGCATTTCCTCAAACTTTAAATTAAAATTTTCGGCCTAATCATTCAAGATATTTTTATATCTAAGAAAGTTCTCTAATTAATCGTCACCGTATAACACTGACTAATTAATTTCCGACTATCCAGGATTTAATCTATTAATTAAATTTTTTTTTACTATTTTTTAAGCTTTATGCAATTTCCAAATTGTTATGGATTTTTGATCAAATGCTAGAATTTAATTCGATCTTCACAGAATTCAAAACTCCAGATATTTAAATTAGTAAATTGTCTTGACTTGATATAATGGCATTCGACAATCGAGAATCTCTTTTCGGAATTATCTTCCGAATGAAAATGGGTTAGGAATCCTACTCAGATTTCTTGAAATTGTAGAACTCTAACAAATAAAAAATTTTCAGTGGCACAGATTTTAATTATATAAAAGTAATCTGCCTTAATTGCGAACCTTATAAATCAGGTTCTTCATCTACCGAATGACAACGGGTTGAATAAGAACTTCATGCACTGTTCTCAAGAATGTGACACTTTTAATTTTCAAAGATCTGTGAAAACAATTGCACACTTTAAAATAATTTATAATCCTCGTATTATCTTTTATTAATTAAATAATTGTTCTTTTACTTCAGTATATTATTCCTGTACTAAATCCTGGATTCCTTGCTGAAAAGAAGAATCTCATTTCCAACCTACAGAATTATATTAAATTGTCTCGAATGAGTACCGGGGTCGTGTTTGCTTTCTCGCAATTTGCAGCTGCTCGAAGAGGTGCTGAGCGAAGAGGGCCCTTCCTCGATCAGTCCTCGTATCGTGTAGGTCTCTTCATTCATCAAACCAGTTCATCCTCTCTCCATTTCATTAATGAATGTGCACGCAATTTTCGATTTCCTTTCAATTAGATCTCGTTTCATGTAATAGTTACAGTCTGTCAAGTTAAAGCGTGGGTGGCTTTACTCGCAGTCGGTAAGGTGTATCGAGATGATTTTGGTGTGAAAATATTAAGTAGAGCTCCCTCTTTCATGATTTTTGATTTAACATTCAGTTTGCTTTCAATTCTCATCTTGTTACCACGTTACAAAAAATGAGTTCCGTATATGTAGGTGCAA
>NC_046660.1:40268669-40286073 GCF_010883055.1 Belonocnema kinseyi | reverse complement strand
GGGAGCTCTTCTTAATATTTTGACACCAAAATCATGTCGATACACCTTACCGACTGCGAGTAAAGCCACCCACGCTTTAACTTGACAGACTGTATATACTCGAAGAATATCCCTGAGGTACCCGAAGCTTCAATCCGATTATGTGCAGATGATACTGCCTTATTTATTTGATCCTGGTCAGTTCTAAAAATATTGATATTAATTAACCAAGCTTTTAAAGTCATTGAATAATGGGCTTAACTCTTGTAGATAAAAATAAACTTAGCAAAGTCTCAATCAATTCTATTCTCAGTGAGAAGTCCAGCTAAAATAGATCCACCTAAAATTCTAAAGGAACCAATAGAATGGAAAGCCTCTGTGAAATACCTCGGGGGTAAACTACAAGAGCGTCTTAACTGGAATAGGGAATCCCATTTCTCAAAATCTATATTGAACCAATCATAACATATGCATCTAAAATTTGGGGAGCTGCTTCAAAAATGACATTATTCAAATTCAGATCATACAAAATAAATTCCTCAGACGTATCGCAAAAAGCCCTAGTTGTACCAAGAGCTTTCTCGTTTACAGAAAATTTCAATTATTATACATATCAGAGTAGAGTAAAGAAATCGCCACTATATTTGATGAATTTACTTCATCATGACTTTTTGAGCAAACTTACTCTCGAGGGAAATATAATTTTTATCCTTTTCGTAAACAAGCAATGCCAAAAAACGTTCTCATGAAACAAGTCAACAAGCAAGTTTCATTTTTGATTCCTCTCACCCTTCCAACTCTTCTTTATTACATTACTTTACTTTTCTTTCATAAAATAAATCATCAGATCTTGTGGTTTTTTCCACTTGCGGTCATTTTCTATACGTAACAAACGTAACGTTAAATTCAAGTCATGCCAAATTGCTCTTAGATTGTATAATAATGTTCAAACGGCTAACGCACAACAACTTCTTCCAGTTCGATCGTTCTTCGGGGAGATCGCTGATCGCGAGTGCGCAACTGTCGAGCTATTGCCGAGTTAGTCCGCACTCGCATGCATTGGATATCACAAGAGGGGGTAATGGTAGAGGCCCCTCATCTCCACCTCTTTTTTCTACTTCTGTTACTGGGCATCGAGCCTTTAACCGAAAGCGGCGTATCTGCTGCCGACTTTTCTGCTTACTGCCTTCGCTTCTTAAGTCTCGCCGTCCAGTGAGAAACGTGGGAAATGAATCATCTTTATACGGGAACCTGGCCTTGTTCATTTCTTATATCAAGCAACTGCTCTTATCAGAGGAAGGTATCTTTGAATAAGTAGAAATTCTGTCCTTTTAAGGACTACTTTAAGGCATCATTAATTCTTCTATTACGAAGAATCGGCGTGTCATAGCCATGCACGTAATTCGCATTGACTACCAAGTGAGGGGATTTTTTTCGGGCTTCGTGCCTTTTGAACGCACTACGAAATTTTCTCTCATGAAGTATCGGCTGTTTCTTTCAAACAGCCGTTTGAATTCAATTGCTTGATTCAAACTCCAAATACTTTGATAAAAATCATTTTTTTAAGCACGGATAGATCATTTCAAATAAAACTTACTTTCTTTTGTTAAAAAGTTAATTCTTATTAAATAAGTTTTGCTTGTGTTAAAAATTAATTTTTTTAGCTTAAAATTTTACTTTCCCAATATTTGCTTTCATTTGCAGTACCGATGGAGGATACCCGGTGTTTTTCAAGTGCAATCATATTTTGGTTGGGCAGAAGTAAAAAGTTAAGTGAGTACGTTAAGGGTGTGGTGAGTAAGGGGACTGGGGTGAAAGCGAAAATGTGCGAATTTAAACGAAAAAATAAAGAAATTGACAAGAGTTGGTTTTAAAATTAGGGTCGCTTCGGTGTGATACTGGGTTCTTTGTCATTGAGTAGGAGTTCGAAGGATGTGCAGGAAAAAGAAGGAAAGAAGATACATATTGCCAAAGATAATCAGTATAAGAAAGTGAGTTTGGGGTAAAGTTTTGAAAATTTTGAGGTCGATAAATGGTGACAGGTAGGGAAGTTAGGAGACAGAGAAGGTGAAATTGAGGCTAACTGTCAGTTAAAAGGGTAGTGCAGCATGTCGGTTATGGGAAGTATACAAATTTATTCCAGAAGGATGTATATTGAGAGTTAAGTGAGAAGAGTGAAGCAAATAGGGATAGTTGAAGTGAAGAGATAAGCGCAGATGAGACGTTCGCTATGACTGTAGATCACGTAGCAACGGCAGAGTCGAGAAAAGAAAGGGGGCATAGGCGTTAGAGGGCTATTCATCTAAACACAATTACATCGGAATAGAGCAAATGACTGGTTATACAGGTGGCAACAGTCCGCGAGCGCGATTAGCAGCGAGAGAATGAACAGCGAAGGGTAGAAAACGTGGGACGAAAAAAGGTAAAGCGAGCAGGTGCGCGGAAATGCGGAGAAGGGCATTGATGTTAAAAAGGTTAAAACAAAAAAAAAGGAACGAGGTAGAGAGAAATAGGGATAAAAGGAATAAGCTTAATAAAACTTTAAAAGCCTTTAGAGAAGTATTTAGAGAAGAATGATATGAAGAGGCAAGCAAAGGAGGTAAAAGACGAGGTAAGAAAAGTGTGACAAAAGTGGCAAGAATATTATAAATTATAGAAAAAAGAGAAAGAAAATGTATTAAACAAATTGAAAAGCATAAATAATGGGTAGAGAGAATGGGAGGAATAGGAAAAGATACATGTTAGTGCTAGAAGAGATAGAGAGGGAGAGAGAGCAAACTAGAATTAAGTAAGAGCCTAAAGTTGAACAGAAAGGAAGTTTGGAAGAAACGATAGAGTGGTAGGTGGTTAAGCATAAGATGATAAAAAGTGGTCATTGAGTCTACGTGAGGTTGGAAGAAGAATAAAAGGGAAATAGAGAGCAAGGAGGGAGAAGAATGTAAAGAATGTATGTTTTCAGTGAACTTGATGAGTGAAGAGGATGAGTATGTGATTATGGAAAAGAAGGAATTGTTGAAAGGAAGGTATGAAATAATCAAAGAAGAACTGACGTGGTAGAAAAGGAGAAGAAAGTGGCTAATTATGCAAAAGACATAGACTGCAAGGAGTAAAGGTAATAGGGTAAGGGTTGGTCAATATAGGATATGGATGAACGGAGAGATGTGGATTTGAGACGATAAAGTAGAAAAACTAATGGAGGGTGGGAAACGGGTAGCGAATGAAGGTGATCAAAGAACATGAAAAGGGGAACACAAGTGTCATAAGGAGTTTTCAAACAGCAAGAGGACTTGAATGAAAGCACCAAAGAAAATAAATGCAAAAAAATCTACGTTAAAATAATTTTCTAGAACGTTTTAGTGTTAGAAAACAAGAACAAAGGATTTTGGGGAAAATAAGTTAAATGGTTAGATGAAAAGGAGTGGAAAGGCTTGAAAAAAAGTTACCGAACGCATCAGAGTGGAAGATGCAAGCAGCGAGAAAGGAGAACGTTAAAAGGAAAGGAATGAGTGGCGCAGTGCCTGAAATAAAAAGGGACCTAGTAGTGGAGGAAGAAAAGGGAGAGTATATAGAAAAAAGGATGGAACAATAATTAGAAAAATAAAATTAGGAAAAGTTAGTGTGGGTGTAGTATGCGTGAACAGAAGAAGAGCAAAGAAGGGATAATGAAGATGATAAGGAAATGGACAGAGGAGAAGGAGAAGAGGCGATTCAAATGCAGGGACCTTCAAAGAAGGAAGAGATGTATAGGATAAGAAACTTGAAACAAAAGAAAACTGACCGAAAGCGTTGGATGCTAATAGCTTTGTTGCGATTTTGGGCGGCATGGTTAATTTGTAATTTCAATAAGGGGAGGGAGGTCATGAAGGAGGTTATACGTACGCGGGTATAGGAGACACCATAATAGACTACATTATGGCAGAAGCAACAATAAGAAGGCTGATAGTTAGAATATAAGTGCGAAACGTGATAAGTTCAGAAAACTTTCCGGTGATCGTGACAATAAAATATTGCGACCGAAAATTCGGGGCAGTGTAGGAAAGAAAATAGGGAAAAGATATTAAAAATGGACATTTATTAAAAGAAAAATTTGCAATGATTGAAAGAAAAGCATATAAAACAAGGAAATAGAGGGTTTAAATGCGGAAGGAAAAAAAAAACGTTGCTAGAAAAACTGAAAGGAGTGATTGATAAATTACAGAAGGGGTGAGATCGAGAGTAAAAGAAAAGGAGTTTAGAGAAAAGATTCCTGGGACGTTGAATAAAGAAAAAGTAAAAATAGGATAACGGAGAGTGTAAAAACATAATACAAAAAATAATAATATATTAATAAATTATTCATAAAGCTTTGAATATTAAAACTGTACTGCTAAAGCCGCCGAAAATTAAAAAATGGTGAACTAAACAGTTTTTGACCAATTAAATTAAAAGTCACATGGGTGGGCCCACCTTAGAGTTTCAAAATAATATAGTATTTTGATATATAATTTCATTGTAAAAATTAGGGAGCATGTATTTCACAGTTCATCCAGAAATTTTGTTGCAATCAGTATCTCTTAACAAAGAGTCCAGTGGTGACCTCGAATTTGACATTAAACTTCAAGGCTATTTAAAGGTCAAGTTAAAAAAAACCTATTTTTGATAACAGCAATCGAAAGAGCGTAAATTTTGCGTCCATACATGTACTCAAGTCATAGTAAAAAGACGATCTTGAACTTCAGCTGAAGGTTTTTAGGTTTAACCCAGGATAGGTCGGGACCAATCTATACTGTCATCCTAGACCCATGACCTGAGTACATGTTTGAATTTAAAATTTTCCGCTCTTTCGATTGTCGTCGGCAAAAATAAAGGTTTCCATTAATAGAAATAAAGCTGACTATAGAATCACCTTGAAGGTCAAGCTCAAGGTCAACTCCAAGGTCACCGCTGGATGCCCCGTTAAAATTTACTCCAAGAATAATCTTGAGCTTTTCGCAAAAATATTTTACTCGGAAAATTATTTAGGTGTTCCGTTACTTTTTAGACTGCATGTATAAGTACAAAAAAAGGTTTAAATAATATTGTACACAACTAGGCAAGATGTCAAAAGAATATCTCTTTCTTCTCTGTAATATCTTCTATCATTTACACACAAAAATGAAAAATCATGTGTATTAAAAATTGTTTCTGGATTCGAAGAAGGTACCAACCCTGCGAAACTGATAGAATGCCTTTCTTATGTAGGCAAAAACTGTACAAAAAATATGAGATAACATAGAAAAGGTGGAGGTTTCCAGAAAAGCTTCTCTACTATCTTATCGAATTTCGGAAGCATAAAAAATATTTTCGAGAAAACCCCACGTTTTCCTTTTTTTCTCATACTTCTGTAGTTTTTGCTATTTTTAAAATACCATCCTATCAGTATTCACGTTTTTCCGAAAATTTGTTGTACCTTTAGCTGTTTCCGAGAAAAATTCAAAAAGTTGATTTCCTTAAAATAATTTTTTCCGTCTGAAGAAGTGGTTTGCCAATAACATAACTCCTAAAGTATGACGTAAACATTTTGCCAGCAATTTATAAAAAACTGCGATTTTTTAGAAAAATTATTTTTAATCATTTCATAAAAAGAGTCTCTATTTGGTAATTTTTTTAACATTAATAATTTACTTGAAATGAAGTTAAAGAAAAAGAACTCCAGTGTCAAATAAAACAAAAAATCTTGAATTTCTACTCTCTTAAAAAAATGTTCTAAAAAAACAATTTTTTTCTAACCTTTTGAGACATGGAAAATTTTTTCTTTATAATTAAATAAAATGAAACATGCCTCTTCATTTATTCACAATACAGATTGATGCATCTCAATCTTTAATAGCCAGACATTAAAAAAAATGTTGTATTTTTTAATCACACACTTAAGAATTTAAACATTTAAAAATATAATTCCAATTTTCTGAATAACCATGGGAGAGTATGATAAATTATAAAGCATTCTAAACAATTTTTGATTTGAGTTTTTTAATTTCAAGTTCTTCATGATTGACCAATTACAATTTTTCTGTTTTCACTTATTTTTTACAGCGCTCTAGGCTAATCAAGGAAAAATTTATGTCAATAAAGTACTTACAATGTTCAATTTCCGGTCGTCTGTATTTCTATTTGATGAATCACACAGTCGAGCAATATTTTTTCTGTAATACAACTCCAATAGCGCGGAAATAAATTTCAATAAATTTTAGTGCAAACGACTATACCGAACTTATTAAGTAGTTAATCTGTAAGTTAACTCCGCCGCCACTACTTTCCAAGATAACAAGTGAAGACATTGCTTCTTTATTGAAAGCCAAAGCTCTACCAGAGCTTAAATGGCTTAAAGTCCCATGCCACACCCAGTCAGTTGAGAAGTTTGTAAAACTGGTTACAGAGGCAGCAGAAAAAGTGTGCGGTCATGAAAATAGAAATGGTTATATTAGAGCTACTTTAAAATCAAGGCATCTGATGCCCACAATTAATTCAAAGTCAAAATTCAAAGGGCCTTCCATGTAAATAACCATTTGCCTACAACAAACACATGCATAGTACAAAGTTAATAGTTAGTGCAAATAGTTAATGTAAATATTATAAATACAATTCACCCTGGTTGGTTAGTTGGGCAGGGTGGAGTTTGGACTTGCCTTGCAACCACGTTGCAAGGAAAACTATTTTCAATAGTTTTTACACCATCACAAATAAAAAATACAACTTTAATGGGTTTTGGCATTTGTTTAAAAATCATCGAAAATCATGAAATATCGTTTTTTTAAGATACAACCCGCAACTTTAGACCTTTCGTACGAATTCTCTGAAACAGTAATGGGTCTAATTATTTTTTGTGTGCATTAAGGACACTCTTAATAACAATCTTTTCACTATTAAAACAAAAAGGTTTTATTTTGTAATATTTGCATGTTTTTGAAAATTACAGGGATTTTGACTTTTTGGTAACTTTAGGCCTTTTCCGCGATTTCAAATTTAAAAAAAAATATTTTTAAATTAAACTTTATATTGACGCCTATGCGCAATCTTTTTGCGCTATTAACATTGTATTACAGAAAAAAGCGCGTTTTTCGATCCACCCTAATGATCAGCTTTCACTAGTTTCTTATTATCAAAAGGAACGCCGTGGAAGTAATAATCCCTCCAATTTATAAAGCTGGCATAATTTGATATTTTTTTAATATCATATTTATTAGAATTTAATTGGCTAGCATCAACTGCTTAAGATAAAATTAAACCATTTTTATAAAATTTCTTTTTGAGTTTCTTTAATTGTAAAACAAAATTTTCCGGATCAAAAGCAACTACATTATTTTGACCTTAATATAGCGACCGATGATCGATACAATTCAATTTATATTTTGAACGTAGGGGACAACATTATTAACCAGTTTTTTCGCAGAATCGGATCAAACAATATTGTATTCGGTGACAAAATATATTATGTCCATTTTTAATACTCCATAGAAAACACATTGATTATAAATGTAATTAAAATTTGCCTTAAAGTCTCACAAAAAATGTATTGTTCCTGCTTTCAGAAACTTCTCCATTTTTAATCTTTTTTTTGTTTGCGCATACAAGTGCATTGCTTAAAGTTAAATTAATTCTTTAAACATTAATTCAACTACTAGGCAAAACATTTATCTAATTTTTGTAAGTTTATATTTTGTTGTAGAAAATTAATATTTTTAATTACAAATTTAAAAGCTTGGATAAAATTTAAAGTACTTCTTTAAACATCAACTAAATAAGTTGAAGATCCATCTCTGTTCAGACATGTAACTATTTGATTAAAAACTTGCTTTTTTGTTTGAAAATCAATTCTTTTCGTTCGTATATTTAGCAATGCCATCTCTAATTAGAAATTTATAATTTTAGTTCAAAATTCCTTCTTTTCAGTAGAAAGTTCATTAATTAGGTTAAAAATTTAGGTGAATTGTTGTATTTTTTGGTCGAAAGCTAATCCTTTTCATTGCAAATTCAATATTTTGAATAAAGGTTACACTAATTTTTTCTAGTTTTAGGTTAATGTATTTTGTTATTTTGTTATTGATTTTAGTTGAGAATTCAACTAATTGATTAAAAATTTAGGTAACTTGTTCTTAGTTTATAGTTCTTGGTAAAAAATTAATCTTCTTGATCGAAAATTCCACACATCTGTAGAAATTTAAATTGCATTGCTAAACATTTACGTATTTGCTTAGTTGAATATTTACCGACTTGCCTAGAAAAGTAACTATTTTGATCAAAATTAATTTTTCTAATTGAGCTTCAAAACTTACCTATATATGCTCCTTTTTTGGTAGAAAAATGATGGTTTTAGATTAAAAATTCAACAACTTTGTTATTATTATCATTAATATTTTGGGTTAAGACAGTAAGAGCCTCTAAAGCTCGGGTGGTCACGTTGCGTCTCCTTATAACCCTTAAGCATAGCCTCAAAGCCTTCTCCGTAAGGAGAAGACCGTAGCCAGACGGCAGAGGCAGAGGGGACGGCAGAGGGGACTTTCTTCAAGCCCTGTCTTATGCCTGTAATATCGGAGGTTTCGATGTCCTATAAACATTTCTGTTAGGAGTTTGATTTCATTCCCCCCGAACAAGCCTACTGAAAATGCCTAAAACTGACTCAGGTCCAGTAAAATTGTCATTTACTGCTAGCTTTGCTAGCCTGTCCGATATCTCATTGCCCCTGATACCACTGTGACCTGGGATCCAGCGTAGAGTGACTCGTTTTTCTGTCGCTAGCTTATTCAGTGCCTTAAAGCACTCCCATAAAAGTAGCGACGCGAAAAGTAGCAAATGCAAATGTTCCTTTTATTGCTATGCTCAATTGCCTTATAGGCGCACTGGAGCAAGGCCTAAGTCTCAGATTGTAGGACTGTTGCATAGTACCCAATCGCAATTGTGAAGCTCATTTCGTTCCTTTTACGATATACACCTGCACCAGCGTTCTTCTTGTTCCTGGACACATCAGTAAACCACCTGTCTCCATCATTGGGCAGGCGTGGCTCACCGTTAGCCCATTCCTCTTTCGTAGATAGGCTAACTCGGTACTTCTTGACGAGAAGGTAGCAACGAGTTGACATTTTGTCCCTAACCATGCTCAGTGCCGGCCTTCTCGCGATATCGATGGGTGTCCGCATAACTGCTGAGAAACTGCTATCCTTTATTATATTTAATCTTCAGGCCCCTTCGCAGCCACGGCATTTATGGTGAGATGGAGAAGCTCATAAACTATGAGTGCCCCCAAGGGCTATCGTGGGTTTCAAATTCGAAGCACCAGTAATACCTGTCAGAATCAGTCTCCGGATCCTTTTCAGTTGGTACATCACAAGAGAGTTCGACCCTGCTCCACCAGACGGCTGCCGCATAGGTTAGTCTGGGTCGCAGGATCGCTGTGTAGATTCACATAAGTATCTCTGGTTTCAAGCCCTAGCCTTTCCTTATGGCTCTTCTACAGAGCCAAAGAGTCGCTACTAGCTTCTTGCCCTTGTTTTTCAGGTGCTCGTGCCATGACAGCTTCTTATCCAGAATAAATCCTAGGTATTGGGCTTGGCCTTCGATTTCCAGTTTTTCTCCAGCCAATTTCAATGTACTAGTGGTTTTTCACTTTTACCTTCTAGTGAATGAAACTGCATCTGTCATACTCGGATTTACTGATAGTCCAGTCCTCTTGTACCATGAATCTACTATTTTTTGTGCTTGCTGCATTACTCCGAGGAGCGCATCCAGATGCTGACCGTGTACGATAGCCAGTTTATCGTCCGCGTAGTCTATAACGTTGTGGCTCTGAATAGTGAGTAGATGAAGCAGTTTATTCCCTACCAGGCGCCACAGCAAGGGTGATAAAACAACTCCTAGCGGACATCCAGAGTCAACGGTTCTACATAATGCGGTATCACCCTTAGTCGAGATTAGATTCCTATTATCTAACATATGGCAGCTCCATTCCAGGACTGTAGTAGGCACAACGTGTGCGATCATGGCTGCCCTGATCACCTTACCAGAGGTGTAGTAGCAGAGGTGTAGTAGCCAGAACTGGCACGTCTGAACCTGTCTCTGGTTTCCCTGCGAAGCTCTTCGAGTTTCACGTTCCACCAGTGTGTCTCACCAGCCTTTTGGACTTTTGAAGGTCGACAATTAATTTCGTAAGTAGCTTTGATGGCTTCCGTGAAAATTTTGGCCGCCATCTACAGTGTATCCACGTCTCTAATTGACTTCGGCACCCCTGATATTGCATTTCTTAGTTGTGTGAAAAAATAAACCTCTGTCCCTTACTCTTGGATTTCTGACCCATTTAGGTCCTACGGAACAGCGGATTCCAACAGGTACTCTATCAATGAGTGATCTGAGAAAGTGGGTTTACCTAAGACTCTCCACTTTTCGATGTTATCTGAAAAACTACCTGTGCAGAAAGTGGTGTCAACGACTTCCTCCCTGACCGAATCACAAAACTTCGGGATGTTCCCCGTATTGAGAATATCTAAGTCAGTGGTGATTAGGTATTCCAAAAGGTCATTACCTCTTGAGCTGATGTCCTTGCTGCCCCACAAAGTATGTGAGATGTTAACATCGCACCCCAGCAGAAGAGGAAGACCCCTCACCTTGCAGTATTCCACGAGAGTACGTACCTCCACTGGTGGATTGGTATCGCTGTCATATGGGAAGTAAGCCAATCCCATGACTTGCCTTCCTATTCCTTTAAGATCCGTGACTATCACCATCAAGTCTCTAGAAGATGGCTTAATCTGCGGAACGAAGTTGACTTTCTTGGCCAGTATGCAAGCCCTTGGATTTGACACCTTAGGGTCCCGTAGCAAAAACCAGCCCCCCTCAGACACCTAACGGCATCTCGAAATAAACAGGGTTTCTGGATTAGTGAGATATCGGTGTGTCTCGTTGATATACCCCTCTATTAAACTGCAGAAGCGTCTTTGCTGTGATGCAAATTAATTTGGCTTAAAGTTAGAACACAATCAGTCATTTAGGACTGATCCCGATCTTCCTATCCACCGATAGATGCCCCTTCCTAACGCCTTGTCTCGAGCAAAGCCTTGTGTAGCCAAGCTTTAGCTACTGAGTCAGCTACCACAAACACAAAGAGCCCTTCTGTGCAGAAAGAGGTCTTAAATTTTGGCCATTGATCTGAGAACACACATTTGAGCACCTCTGAGCAGTCGTCAGTTTAACCCTCGATGACTACCTGTTCGTCGGCTGCTGCACTGCCTTGTGTCTCTTTACAGGCTTAGTCCCTCCCCTTGTGGGGTGCTCTCTGAGCCCATTCCTCGCTGTTGAGCCTCAGTTCTGGTTATCCGCCTTGTGGTCGCTGATGTAACAGGTTTTGCAGCTGCCCTACTAGCCCGCTGCGCTTGCCTCCTCAGTCTCCTTTCCAGAGAACCAATAATGCATTTATATTTCATTAAGGACTAATTGGCTACTTCCGTTTACATAGCCTCATTCAGAGAGGCCGTCACACCCTCAGATCCCGGAAGAGCTGGAGGCAATGCCGTCGCCTGAGTAAGGCTTGCTGGAAAGACGGATTGGGATGAAAGGGTTATGTTAGACCCATTAGGACCCAGCCCTTTCCCCCCTCTCCTAACTCCCTTTCTTTTTCTTCTTTTGGAATTAAGTTTGCGTGATCCATTTTGGTGCCTACGAGTAGTTAGGGAAATAAAAGGTCTACTTCTGCAGAGCCCTGATTCAAAGCTGAGACTAATTACTTGGGGAGGTGATCCAGTGACCCTAAATTCCGCTCGGACACCTTTTAACCCCTAGGTGCCAAAGTGCTATAGACAATATGACTCTACACCCATGGCTTAGGGGGGTGGTCGCATTGAGCGAGAAACTTAATGAATATCCGTTCGCAAGCCACCATACCAACGAAGGGCTGGTTTTTGGTCGATGTGCGGGCCGCAGATCATTTCCGTGCTAATTTAAAAAATTGGAGATCAGAACGGGAGAGAACTCGACCCAGGGATCCAGAAGGTCCATGTTAGCTAGGCTGTTTCACCCTTCTATCGTACTGCGATCATGCATACTTGAAGAGCCCGTTTATAGGGATCCGTCTCATAACATCCATGAGAGCCTGTTTATAGGGTTCCTTTTGTCCATATCCATATGCATGCAGGCCGAGGTCCGTTTGACCTTTATGTCCCACACGCTTAACCCTCTCTACTAACCTCAAGGTTTTACAGCCCCTAGGGAAGGAACAACTTGGTTGAAAAGTTACAAATTCTGTTTTAAATTTTTAGCTCATGGTTGTAAAATATTCTTCTTGACTGCCAATTCAGCTACTTGGTTGAAAGTTTAAGTACTTTGTTAAAAATGTATTCTTTTACTTACGTCCGTCTTCAGTGTGGCCCTTAAATTGAACTATTAGAAAGTGGAAAAAAATTTTAGATTTACAATTGTTTCTTTATGGAAAATTGTCATGAAGAAGAGAACAAATTGAGTACGTGGAGGTGAAAGGAGATAACTATACTAGCAGCTTTTATTTTAGTGCAATTTAATCGAGGACTGCTCAGATCCAAGCTCTGAAATACGTAGATGTACAAAAAAAAGGATTTTCTTTCCTTCTAGTATTCTTCTGAGATTACTTAAGCTTTGGATTTGTAGTATCAAGATAAAAATAAGATTTACATTATTTTACAGTAAACCAGGATATAGCGTCATAGTGTAGGGTAAAGCAGGACAAACGGAAATGTCGATTTATTGACTTTATCCGAGACGGAAATTGTATACAGTGTATACACCGGATCCATTTGAAATAAGGCAGGTTCTGCATTTCAAGTCACATAATCTCTCAGGGAACAAATATGTGGAAATATGAAGAAATATGCACTTTTGAATCTACTCCTCCCTATACGTATAACTTCGTAGACAATTCTTTCAATTTCAATCCTAAAAATACGTATCACCTTATTTTCTTTAAGAAACAACAGATTTTGTTTCTGAAAGGTTCTGCGAATTCAAGTGTAGAATCTTCCTGGTTTGAAATGGATGCAGTCTATAACTTGTTCGACAGGAATACTGATTTTTGTAGGTGCAAACCTGGGTTCGCAGGCTCATTTTGAGAATCTAGTGCAAATCCATCATTTTCACTGTTTTTTCTTTCATTTGGAGTATCATTGATTCTTTCAACCACCTTTCAGGACCTGAAAGAATATTACTAAGAAAATACAAATATTGAATATGATAATACTTGGTTGAAAATTTTATTATTTGATGAAAAAAAGGGTATTTCAGGTTTAAGTCGTGTAAAAAACTACGAATTGTTTGCCGACGTTTCGTGAACATTGCAGTTTACTTCTTCAGGGCTGACCGGCAACTAAGGTATCAGATCATGTTATTCTTAGATATACTTTCTACGATGCCTGTGATTGGCTAAAGCGCTTCACCGTGGGGACTGGTCGGACTTCACCTTTTCCTATCAAACACCCTCAGATTTGACAGTTGGTCCACATTGGACTGCATATCATTTGACCAATCCCAACGGATTAAAGAGCTTGCCACCTAAAAATAAAAAAAAATTTTGACAAATTACTTCCATTAAAGCAAACTCAACTGACAAATACAGTAAAAAATTTCTCTGACCATCCTCTCAACAATGAAATGATTTCAGCCTTATCTAAAGGACACAGATCTGCAGTAGCTCCATCGAAAATCCCAAAAGAAGAAATAAGCAGCAATTAAGATTCCAGAATTTATTTGAAATAGGGAATGACATGCGACGTAGGGAGGCCAACACATTTCACATTAAGCTCAAGTTCCCTCCTCAAACTTAAAAAAATAGGCAACACAACAGTAATAATGAATAAAGAAGACTATAACAACAAAATCATAGACATTCTAACTGACCATACATACAAAAAACTTAAAAAGGACCCCACAAAAACAATAGTCAGTAAAACAAAAATCCTTCTCAAAGATTCTAGACTTAACAGCCAAACAATATCTAAATTAATACCTATTAATCCCATCTCTCCAAGACTTTACGGGCTCCCAAAAGTTCACAAAGATAAAATTTCACTCAGACCGATCGTTAGCGCTATAAACTCACCAACTTACAACATAGCACGTTTCCTCGCTACAAAATTAAATCCTTTTACAGGAAACTCTATCACTCACGTAAACACTCATTTGAATTTATTGAAAAGATTCAACAGATTCACATTCAACCCCAAGACATCATAGTTAGTTTTTACATAGTATCTCTTTTTACGAAAATACCAATATCTGATACAATTGATATTAATAAATCTTTTACAAATTTCCCTTTCGAGCTCGTACCTTTGATAGAACACTGTGTCAATAATACTTACTTCCCGTTTGATAACCAATTCTACGAACAAAACTTAGGGGCAGCAGTGGGACCCCCAATCTCACCTGTAATAGCCAATGTCTTTATGGAACATCTGGAAACTAAAATCATTAACCAAGCCAAGCTTAAACCAGAATTCTGGTTTCGTTACGTTGATGACACTTTTGTCATCTCGCGAAATGGACGAAATGAACTAAAGAAGATTTTTTATTTTATCAATCATTTACATTCTAATATACAGTTCACCATGGGAATAGAACAAAACGGAAAATTGCCTTACTTGGACGCACTAGTTTACAAAAAATCTGATAAAACAATAGAATATGAAGTTTACAGAAAACCCACGGATACAAACAAATACCTAATGCCTCCTCCCACCATCATCCATCTGAAAAACAATCGGTCATCAACTCCCTTGTATACAGAGCTGTCTCCATGACAGATAAAGATGACTTACAAAAGGAATTAAAAAACGTTAAACAAATCCTAATGCGAAACGATTACATAAACAAACAAATTGATAAACCAATAAAAAAAGACTCAAAAATGAAAGTCAACACAACCTATGGAAGAAAGAGAGAGAAAAATGACCACCTCACTACCCTACATCTAGGGAGTCACAGAACAAATAGGAAGAATTCTCAACAAACACAACATCCAAACCATTTTTAAGCCACCAGCGAAAATAGGACAACTACTAAATAACCCTAAAGACAAAAAGTCCCCCCTCAGTGATCCAGGAGTATATAAAATCTCTTGTTCTTGTGGCAAAGTCTATTTTGGAGAAAACGGGAGAGCGGTGAGCCAACGCATTAAGAAACATGAGAGTAAAGTCAAGCTTCATCATATCGAAATAGAACATAACATTTTATTTGATGAAACAATAGTCATTGCAAAAACACACCAAAAATTTCTAAGAATAGATAGAGAAGCAATCGAAATCTTAAAACACCCTAATAATATCAATGGGGACAATGGATATAATACCAATCCGATTTGGCTTTCCGTTTTCCCGGATTTTTAAAAAAAGACTTGATTGGCCAATCAAGTTCGACCAGTCCCCACGGTGCGGTACTCTGGCCAATCGCAGGCATCGTAGATAGTATATTTAAGAACCACATGACCTGATACCTCAGATTTAGGTCAGCCCTGAAGAAGTGAACTGCAATGTTCACGAAACTTCAGCAAATAATTCGTAGCTTTTTGCACGAGTGAAACCTGAAATATCCCTTTTTATCAAAATGAATCACCGTGAAAGCATCAAATCCATTTTATTATTTGTTAATAAAACGTTTTGTTGCTTAAAACTGCATATAACAGGTTTGGTAACAAATCATTCTTCTGTTTCCAAAATTTATATTTTTGGTTAAAAATTCTACCACTTGATAGAATGCTCAACTCTTTTGTGCAAATTGTATTTTTCTTGAAAATGTATTTGTTTATCAAGAATGAATTTCCTTCGTCAAAATTTAAGCAATTTTGTTTTAAAAAGTCGTACTTTTTCGTTAAAATTGAATTTTTTATCTGGAAATTGAATCAAACTTCAAGTATTATGAATAAAAATTAATTTTTTTTTAGAAAATTTAAATATTTTTGCAAAAATTTGATCTTTTATGTTTGAAAATGCAAATGTTTAAAGTCATTAAAGTCATTTGATGTTATTGACCACACCAGCATGAAAAAATTGTTCTAAATAATAAAGTGTTAAATACTTTTTCTTGGAGATATTTTTTATATCTTTTTGATTGCTTATTTTAAGGAATCATGTCGGTTATATAGCTAAATATTAAAATTAAATAAACAAAAACAATTGTTGAAATTGCATAAAGTTGAAAAATGCCAGGTATAAACGTTGTCTTATCCTGTGGTCGTGAACACCCCAGGCCACTTTGAACAACTGCTGTATAGAGATAAACCAACTCAGCCTTACGCTATATGCCCTGAAAGTTAGTTTAACATCCGAATTATCGAAATATGTTATTATAACCCCGCTGTACTTATTTTCAGATACTTTGGTTTTGCCATTTTAAACATCTGGGGTCGTATACGACCCCCTATGCCAAACAAGAGTTACTATTTTTTTCCCCTGAAAAACTAATAACTGCAGTGAGGAAACCCTGATTTCAATTACTTTTCACTAATTTTAAATTAGGAATTTTGTACATTGTTTTGAGTACGCACGTGTAGTGTCGCATCCATCACGCCTGCTGGAAGTCAATATATTCCAAAAGTTAGAAACGTGTGGCTAGAAAAAAAAGTTTAACTGACATTTGGTTAAAGTTTATCCTGTTAAGTTAATTTTTGTTGCAGCGAACCTTTCATCCGAAATCGATGTAAAGTTTATCTTCTGTTTTTTTCTGTGAGCCCCTTGTATACGAAGTTTGCAATTTCTCCATTTCCTATACTAATATTTAAAAAATGTAACTCATAAAGTTTTGAAAATAATTTATTCCATATAAATTTCAATATTTATCGTTTTAGATGATTTTATTTGATACTATTTATTTCTAAGCGCATTCAATTGTGAATTATACAACTGTTTATATTTAAATCTAAAGCTGAACAATTTGTTCTGGGGCTTACAATTTGAAATTATTCAATTTCAAGTTCTTTAAGCTTCAAACTGATTACCAAGGCAAAAAGAAGCTACAAAATTGTTTGTATCTAAGAGTTTTGAGTTTAGTTTCTTTCAGGTCTACACGTTACGTTAAATGTTTCACGTCATCATATTCACGTCATATTCTATCACAAAGAGCGATTTTTCAATACATCTTTTATAAAAATTGTAAAATATTCATTCTGAAAAGAAAGTCCGCTTCGCTGGAACATTCTTATCGCGCGCTACGCGCGCGGCTGGCTCCGCTGGCCAGTTTGAGCGTCCCTAGAGCGCATGACTTTTGGTTGTCGCGCTTTTGATTATCGTGCATAGACTTTTTTTAAATATAGGTGAAAGTATCGACAACAGTAATTGGGTGGTTGTGAATTCTCTTTTGTTAAAGCTCCTTTGGCTTTAACAAGCACATTCTCATTACGTGTCTCGTGCTTAGCACCCAAGTTTATTCATTTAAATGCGCATTCTTTTAAAACAATTTT
>NC_046660.1:40266187-40268569 GCF_010883055.1 Belonocnema kinseyi | reverse complement strand
CATGCGTTATTTGGCATAAAATGTTCATTTTCCTGTGTTTTTTTGAATTTTGTAAATACTATAACTCTGGTAATTTTTAATTTAAAAAAAGGCATGAGGATCAATTTCTCGACTTATTGAATACTATGAATAACCGTACAGAGAATTTTTGAATTTTGAAAAAAGTGGTCTCAAAAATATTCAAAATATGCCCACTTTTTAAATTTGTATCCAAAATGGCTGGCTAATGAACTTGAACTTCAGTTTATAACACTAAACAAGTGTACCAAAGAGCAATCTAATAGATTAACTTTTGCAAAAGCTATCGTGCTTACAATAAGACATACATCCACACACCTAAACAGATACATTCGTAAAAACCTGTTTTGCGGATTCAGGGGGTCTCAAAACGTGGAAATTTGACAAAAACTGGGGGGGGGGGGTCAAATTTTACACAAATCTAATACCTTCTCTGATTAGAATGTAAAAATAATTTTTCAACGAAAAATGCAATAGTTTAATTTACATTAGAAGAATTATATTAAATAAAAATATCTGAATGAATGCATGGACTTATATCAATGGTTTAATTTTTAACTGAGAAAGATTAATTATTAAACAAAAATATGAACTTTCAATTTTTAGTAGAAAATTAATCTTCAATTACAAATAAATTAATTTTTTTAAAGTTAACTCTTAAAAAAAAGAAAGAACTTTTTAACTGCAATGTTCTGAATAAAAAAATAAATTTTTATTGAAGCAGTTTAATTTTCGATTGAAATTTTCAACTTTCTACCAAATCTTTGATTTTTCTAGTTTAATACATGATTTTTTCACAGACGATTCTCATTTGAAAACTAGAAATGTGCATTTTTAACAAGACATGGAATATTGAACTAAAATTGATTATTTTCGACTATAAAATTGTATTTTAACAAAAACTGTAAAATTTCTGCAAAACAAGATAAACTTTCAAAGTATAAAAGAAAAAGAAAGCCATAACATTGTTGAATTTTTATACTATACAGGTGAAATTTTGATGAATATGTTTAATTTTCATTGTAAAAGTATTAGATTTTTCCAACATTGTTAAGATTTCAACAAATAATCCAAATTTCAACGTAATTCCAAAATTTGTAATAACAAAGGTTAACTTCCAAGTAGAGATATAAATAGCACGAATTTTGAACATTTATAGAGTAAAGAATAATAGTTAAGACAAAAATCGAATTTTGTTCTTAAAAGTTTAAAAATATTAGTTGTTTACATTTTGAACCACAGGCTATTAGACTCTTACGGAATTATATAATTGTAATGTTTTCAAACCTAATAATAAATGAAACTTGTTGTTACTCCCAGACGGAAAAATTATGTATGGTTTATATATAGTGTGCAGTTTTATATATAATATTTATTTGTGTTATAAAAAAAATATATAAAATAAATGAATATTATACATAATACTTCACACTACATATAAACTACCCGAGTAAAAATGCTTCGAATTAAGTTAGACTTGCTTATGTCTTGAGTTCGTCTTCACGACATCGATATCTGGCTGCGTCTCAAAACTGAGTCGAGGCATAGGCCTTCCTCTTACTTTTATGGCTACGACATGTAAAACGACGTTTACTTGTCTTCAGTCCAGCCTGGTTTTGGCTAAGACGACGTTTACTTGACTTAAGACGAGCCTTATCTTGGGGGAGATTATCGAACCTTTTTTGCTCATAAATGAGATTAAAATTGATGCATAAAGTTTTTTTAATTATTAAATTTGTTAGTTTCAACCCTCCGCCGTTCACTTGGGTCATACGTGACCCAGGCGATTTTTCGAGATCGAATTTTATCGAGAAAAAACATAAGCCGCATAAGTGTCGCGCTTTTGGGCTACGAGTGAACACTAATTGAAAACTGCTTTTGTCCCACATAGACGTGGAAGGTAGTAAAAATAACGTGGACGGCGGAGAATTAATTCAGAAATTCAGAATCAGTGAGTCTGAACGAGTCTAACCCTTAAAAATTTTCTTAAAGAAATTATAACTTTCTAGAAGGATCTCTTAAGCCTTTAGAAATACGTAAAAACAAACAAAATTTTCAGTATCATCGTCAAACAAGTATAATATAATTAAAAATTTGTCATAAGGACAACCGCAGGATTTCGCCGGGAGCGGGTGCTAATCTGAAAAATTGCACCCGCTTCCAGCGAAATCGCGGTAAAATTTCAGCCCTTAAAACGTCTCACAACCGTGAGATAGGTGGTTACAGTCTGTAAAGGAATCAATACGACGGTCCAGCAAAAGTCTCGTGGACCCTAAGAACACGGAGCGATCCAAGGACAACCGCCTTCTGCATTTTTCCCGCAAGTGTTATAGCATATTGTTGACACGCAGGGATGCTTTTTAG
>NC_046660.1:40264788-40266087 GCF_010883055.1 Belonocnema kinseyi | reverse complement strand
ATCTAGTCGGGAGTGGTGCTGACTGAAAACAGATGATTTGGAGCGATTCGCGCGCCATCTGTTGGTCATTCTAAGGACTTATTGAACTACCCTCGTATGTTCGCTATTATTTCCCAACTTTTTAAGACAAAATATTTATTATTCTAGAAAAAAAGCCAGGGGAACCTAAAACTGGTAAAATCGACAATTTTCTAAGCATCACATTCCCTTCAGCAATTTCAATTAATTGTGACCATGCTTTGAAAAATAAATACTGGACCTTCGAAATCGAAGGAAAAACATGAATTTGACTTTTCCCCAAACGAGAGCACTTTTTTGTCTTGAAACACAGCTTCGAGGTTTTTATACCAAAAAATTGTAAGTTCAGAAGCTTAGCTCTGCATTGGTATAAAAATAAATAAACAGCTGTACTGGACAATTGTTTTTCATTATCACCAGAAAAGCTGAGAATCGCCAAATTAGATTATACCCACGAAAATCTAAAGAATCCACCCCATCCACTTTTACTCACTCTAAATATTTATCCCAATACAAATTTGTTTGCAGGAACTTTAATTTAATGGCAGAACACTTAATTCAAGTTTGATTTAAATTGGACAAATTACATTTTTTAAGTCAATACTTTTGACTCATAATGCCCTATGAAATAATATCTCTAGTGTATAATAATGATTTACGCGAGAAAATAATGTTAAGAAAAATAAGCAGAAAATTAACAACTGTAATTAAGTTTGTTCAATATTTCTTATATTTCAATTTAATTGTTTGCAGATGTATAAGTCAATACTTTTATTTGGAATATGCTTGGCGTTCGCTTCAGGTGCTTCAGGCAAGCATACAGAGAGGCTGCCAGGAACTCATAATAAATGTCAGAGTAAGTGATAGATATCATGTTGAGAGCCTTTCATATTTGATGTCACGCTTTTTTGAAAACCTTTTTCATCCTTTCTAACCTGCAAAAAATCGTTAAACTCGTAAGAAAGTTGATTTTAACAAAAAATGTTTCACACGAAATAGTTACATTTTTCACCATAGTGATGGATCTTCCCCGAATAAAAATGCTTCGAATTAAGTTCGAATTGAGCATGTTTTAGTTTTGAGACGGAGCCAGACGTCAATTTATATCTTAAAGACCAGTTTTTATGTCTTGAAGACATAAATTTATGCCTTGATTCGAATTTTCATAACTTTAACACGCGCGGCTTATAACTTTGAACATATACCTGCCCTAACGAAAAGGGTAATTTTAACAGTCGTAAGAGCTAATCTTTGTTAATGGTTCAACAATCTTGTGTATTT
>NC_046660.1:40260241-40264688 GCF_010883055.1 Belonocnema kinseyi | reverse complement strand
AAAAAAAAATATATATATATATATATATATATACATACATATACATATATATTGTATAAAAACATGCAAGATTGCTTAACCATTAACAAAGATTAGCTTTTATGATTGTTAAAATTACCTTTTTGTTAGGGCACATATATGCTTGAAGTTATAAACCGCACGTGTCGCACCCATAAAACTTTGACTCAAGAGATAAATTTATGTCTTCGAGACAAAAAAACCTGTCTCCAAATTATAAATTGAAGCCTGGCTCCATCTCAAACCTGAGGGATGCTCAAGTCGAACTTTTCGACTTCAGCATGTCTTCCCAGCGGGCATAAAATTTGGCGTTATCTTGAAGACATCGTTACAATATCTTTACGACAACTTTACGATGTCCTATGTCCATGTCGTTAAGGTGTCTTCACGATATCGTAAAAACGTCGTATGATCTGACGATGTCTTTACGATATCGTGAAGACACCGAAACGACACGGAAATAGGATGTTCTAAAAATGTCGTAAAAATGTCTTAACGATGTCGTAAGGACGTCGTTAAATTTTGTGTCCACTAGGTTAATTGGTGGCAATTTAAGTCGAACTCAAGTCGAAGCATTTTTATTCGGGTATATATAATATTTTTACCTGCGCTAACACATTTTATTTTCTAAAACTAATTTCAATATGTTTCTATGTTTACTCATTTCACAGAGTTTATAATTCATAATTCGTATGTATGTACATTCCCTAAGCTTATAAAATCGCCTGGAAAATTGCCCTCTCCTCCCAAAAAAAATTGACGTAATTTGTGCAAGGCCACTAACGATTTACTAGGTAATACTGGAAAATACATACTTATTTTGATATATAGTGGTGCAATAAATTCTTTATTTTTGCGAATAGGATATGTACAAGAATTTAACATTTGTTTCCGAGGACTTGCTTCACAGTCTTCAGAAGTGGGTATTTCCCTCTTCCACAGAATCCACTATTATCATCGTATTCCAAGCAATCCACGAATACACCAGCAAGCTTCATACTTTTAACATATTCAGCCTTTTTCTTGATGGAGCTGAAAATAAATATTAAAATTAAATCTTTTTAACTTTAGCGGAGTAAAAACTTGAATCAAATTGTATGTAAAAACATACGCAACGTTTTCATAGCTAATCACATTCTTCCCTTCGTAGACATATGGGACTTGTTCTTTATCGTAGATTTTTTTCCATGTACGATCTTTTTCATTTGGGCAAGCAAAGGAGTAGCTTGTCGTTGTTGACCTATATTTTACAGTATCGACAAATGGTGCGTCTCTATCAACTTTCTTTGTCTTAGCTAAAGTATAGGACATTGCCTTAAAAGTAGTTCTCAGTATTAACTTCTTTGGCGGAGCACCTTTCGAAATCCAGTATTTCACAATGGAATCCTGCGAACAGAATTAGCGATAAAATAATCGTCATATGAGTTTCTTCTTTTTTACCAATTTTAAATATTTTTTGATGGAGTTTGGTTTGTTACAATGAACGAAAAGTGTTGCACATTTTGTCGTAAACATTTTCTTATTATTTTCGGAAAAATCAACTTAAACTATTCTATTAAAAACCAACTGAAAAGTTGTTTCTCCCAAGTCCTTTTTTTATTTTTATTTTTCACGTTTTTAAAAAATCATGGGATGAAATCGATCACTTTTGAAGGTAAGGTAAATAGTTATTTTTGAATTCAATTTTTGTTTGTGGTTTGAAATACGAAATAAGACTTGGCAGCGTCCATAGATTGACGCACACATTCCTAATTATCAAGACAAAGTTTCAAAAATTGATCAATAATTAATATAGTTTTCTTCTACTAGATAATTCTTAAATTATTTATTGAGGTTTTTAATTTAAAAACTTTAATATTTTAAATGCATAAAATTAAAAATTGCAAATTAAAAATTACACAGGCACACATAGAAGGCCCGGAACTTTCAATGAGACAGAATGTTTTATTATGTATACAAAACATTTGGTCTCGTTAAAACAACACCAATAATTAATTTTTAAAAAGTTTATGAAATTGTGACATGTGTCTTCCTTTATTTACCACAGAATGATATATTAAAACAAAAAATTATTTATAATTTTTCAAAACATTCTGAACTGTATAAATACGAACTCAACAGAAAAAATTATAATGTAATACTTTCAGATAGTGCATATTTAGAATTTGAACCTTTTCAAATTTAATATTAATTTCAGAGAACAATAAAAGAGTATAATGAGTTTTAATGTATATTTGAAGATCAAACATGTTACATTTAAGCAATTCTAAATTTTTCAGGTATAAATCTGATGCATTCGAATATAATTTATCAATTTATTTTCGATCAGAAAAAGGAAATTTTGGAGAGCAGAAACATTTCAAATTACAAATATTCGCCATAAAATAATTTGAATTCTATTTATTGAAAACGAATTATACGCATATCTGCTTGCGAAAATTAAAATTATTTGGCAATGAATAATTACAATTTTGATTTTTCGTCTTAATTTTTAACGGTACTTTCAAATAAATAAAATTTTTTGCTCACAAATGTACTTACAACATTCAATTTTTGATCCTCCGCATTTTCTTTGGATGAGTGGTACAGCGGAGCAAGATGGCCAGATTTTAGGATTTTTCCATCTGTGTAAAGATCTCCGTGCAAATTGTAAGCTCTCAAATTTATAAAGCTTATATACTTCGATAGTCGTTTAATATCATATCTCTTAGCAATTGATTCTATACCTTCAACTGCTAAAGCTAAAAGTAAACCTTTTTTATCAAAATTTGCTTTGAGTGTCTTTAAGAGTAAAACGAAATTCTGCTTATCAGAATCATCTGCATCCTCTTGAGTTAGATATTGCGATTGGAGGTCGATACCATCAAACTTATGTTTTCCACGAAGTTCACAATATTATCAACAATTTTTTTTTTCAGAGTCGGATTAAACAATATTCTATAGAGTGAAACTTACTTATTTTTAGTATTTTTAGTAGAACTATCCCAAATGGCATCCTGCATTGCGACGAATGTTTTGAAGTGTCAATTTTTTTTGCGATGATCGTTGGTCCCTTGAAACTCATTTCCATCCATACCTATATTGTCACTAGCCACTTGTATAGAAGCGTCTTTTTCAATCTTAACCAGACGGAAAAATATATAAGTGCAAAGCTGATCATCGCTTTGCTCACCTCCTCGAAAACTACTGTAACAATTAATGATTTCTGAAAATCAATGATAAGAATTAGTTTCAAAAAGGACAATATGCATTGTTTTTCCTTAACTCTAAATTTATATTTTTCTAGTGTATATAATAATTTCATTTCGTATGTAAGATGTTTTGATTATAATTAATAGACCGTTTTAAAACAATGTCAAAATGGTATTGGGAGGGGGGTGGGTGGTTAACAGGTCTTATGACTATCTAGGGCGTAGCGGCGGAGGGGTTTACAAAGAATGTAACGTCGTGAATGGAAAATATAAATATAAATAACAACTTTTCTTAAATTATCAAAAGAAGAGAAATTAGTGGTTCTATTTTAAAATTCAAGCATACAAATACAGATTTCACAATTTTCGCCCCCTTTTTTTAAGTATTTTTTTTTTGTTTTCAAAAAGCTTCCCCTTTTTCTCGTTTTCTCTTAAATCCAAATTGAATTCTTGGAACCTAATAGCAAAATTCACTTTTTTTTTGTTTATTATTTTTAATGCAAATTTAAATAATATGTGTTTAATTGGTCTATTAAAAGATTATTTTGTTGCAAAAAGATTCAAATAATTTTTTAAACATTTTTTGTTTTCTCGTTAGAAATTTCGTCGTTTTAAGTTCAAAATTCAACAATTTGGTTAACTATTAAAATGTGTTATGATTTGCGTTCGTATTTTTGATAGTAAATAATTCTTCTTGATTGTACATTAAACTTTTTGGTTAAAAGTTAAATTAATTAGATCAAGATTTATTTTACTAGTTGACCCGAGTAAAAATGCTTCGACTTGAGTTCGACTTGCTTATGTCTTGGGTTTGGCTCCAAGACATCGATGTCTGGCTCCGTCTCAAAACTGAGTCGAGACATAAGCCTTCGTATTACTTTTATGGTCACGGCAGGTAAAACGGCGTTTACTTGTCTTGAGTTGAGCCTTGTCTTGGTTAAGACGACGTTTACTTGACTCAAGACGAGTCTTATCTTGGTTGAGATTATCGTAACTTTTTTAGCTTATAAATGAAATTAAATCTGATAAATGAAAAGTTTGTAATTATTAAATTAGTTATTTTTAATATAAAAATTCAGAATCCGTGGGTCTGAACGAGTATAACGCTTAAAAATTGTCTTAAAACAAAAATGTAACTTTCTAGAAGGATCTTCTAAGCCGTTAGAAATACGTAAAAACCAACAACATTTTTTGGTATCATCGTCAAACAAGTATAATACAAATAAGAGTCAGTAAAT
>NC_046660.1:40253488-40260141 GCF_010883055.1 Belonocnema kinseyi | reverse complement strand
ATATTGTTTAATCATTAACAAAGATTAGCTTTTATGACTACTACTATGACTTTTAGGAACTATTTAATTAGTATGTGCTTATTATTCGTTGATGTTTACTTACTATGGAGATAAAAGAAAAATCGCTGAAGACTACGTTTGGTAAAATACCCTCATGCTGACCTGAAAATCAGGTTGAAGCATGTCGGCTCAACATATTTTATAATAAAAAAAGTTTTTGTAACACCAAAAAAGCGGAAAAGGCCTCAAAAAACTTTATTTATCACTGACCGCAAAAATACACACATCTATATACTGGCCTTAAAATTTAAACATCGATTATGGACAACGAAGGATTTTACAGGCGAATTAAGGAGAAACATGGAGATTATGCAGTCTGGATTATTAAAAAGTGGAAACACCTCACTTTTTATATGGAAAAAAGAAAAAATCAACGTAAATTTTTAAACAGATGTAAGCATGCGGGTATTTTACCAAACGTAGTCTTCAGCGATTTTTCATTTATTTCCATTGTAAGTAAACATCAACGACTAATAAGCACATACTAATTAAATAGTTTCTATTTTATTCCTTAAAGTATGTATTTCCTTTTAGAATAAGCCTTGAAAAGGACCTGAAAATCAGGTTGAAAAATGTCAACACAACATTTCTTATTATAAAAAAACAGAGAGAAAAGTCTTCAAATGTTTCGATGCCTTTGCAGAAATAATAGAAACTATTTATGAGATGCAGAATAAAGTCTACTAATATTTAAAAACTGAGTCGCAAAAAAAATGTTGAGTAATTCTTATGTAAAATTATTTTATGAACTAAGCGATCTTCTCTGAGAAATACTCTATAGATTAACAATATTTGAAAGATTTTCTCTAGAGTTTACATGATAGTCGAGGAATTTGAAAGAGATAGGGTTTTAAACATAATTTTTCACATTATAGTATGAAGTTGATCAGATTTAATATTTTTTTAGACGGAGTTTCAGATTTCTTGCGAAATTAATTTAAGAGAATAGAAATCAAAGAACTCAGACATCTCACCTTATAGAACTTCGTCGACAGGCGCTGAAAACAAGAGGTGATCCGCACCACTGTGCACATAGATAGTTTACTTCTGATCTTTTACATTTACAAACTGAATTAGAATTTAATTTTGTAGGCAGCAGATTTTAAATTTATTTATTTCTAATTTAAGTGTCTTCGAAATAAATGAAAGGTTTAGAATGTTCCACCTCTTCAATGAACTATAAATGTTTTAATTTTTACATTCTCATCATTTATGATTGAGAAAGTATTAGAATTTTCCCAAATTTGACATTCCAGTTTTTCATTCGAGAGCCCCTGAATCCAAAAATCAGGTTTTTACGATAGCGTCTATCTGTCTGTCCGTTTGGCCGTCCGTAAACATGATAACTCTCGAACAAATGAACAGATCATATCCATCTTTGGGACACTTTTTATGTCCTTAAAAAAAGGACGAGTTCGTTAACTAGCCATTTTATATAAAAGTTCAAAAAGTGCGCGCATTTTGAAAATTGTTGAGACCACTTTTTTCAGAATTTGAAAATTCTATGCACGGATATTTATGGTAAAAAAAAAAAAAAATTCATCTCAATGACTTTTTTTGATAACAAAAAAATTCCCAGAGTTATAGCATTTTCAAAATTTTTTTAATCAAACGAAAATCAAAGTTTTAGGCCAAAAAAGCACGATATGGAAAAGAGTCAAGAGAAGAAAAACATTTCTTTTTAAAAGTCCTACGAGATTATTATAACAAATTTTTGGACTTTCTTGCAAAATCTAAAATTCAAATTTTGATTGCATAAAAAATAATGAAAAATAAAAAATTCCATTGTGTGAACAAACTATGTAGGATACGAGAAAAGATGAATTAACAAAAATTGTTGTCCAAAAAAAGATCTACAATTTCGTTAACAATAGCTTCTTGACAGGACGCGTAATTTTTGTTTTATTTGTGAAAAATAAAATAGAAAATAAAAAGATAAAATTGAAGTGTGTGGAGAAACGACGAAAGTTACCGAGAAAAAAAGATTTTAAAAAACCTGTTTACAAATGTCTGTCGGAAATCGAGCGCGCAGCGCAAGTGTCACGATAAGAATGTGTACCACAAAGCCTACAGAGCTTTAAGAAACTTAATCTTTGAATATAATTGAGTAGACAATCCAGAATATGAAGACGCATATAAATACTGCCATCTAAAAGAGATCTTTTTAAAGATTTATTTAATTATTTATAAAGTTTTATTCAAGCATTACAAATGTAAAGAATGAATATTCGAGCGCGAGGTGTAATTATGTCTAAGGGCGAAGCGCGAGGTAACCCATTATCGAACACGAAGCGCGAATTTAACCGTCACGCTTCCTAGGCGCGCTCAAAGTCGTGAGCCGCGCGCGCAGCGCCCGATGAGAATGTGTCCGCACAGCGGATAGATTTTTCACTTGAAAAACATACAAATTTAAGAAGCCTACAAGTTTGTAAGTTGAAAAAATTCAAAATTTCAAATAGAATATATTAAAAGTATCTGTATTTGAACATTAATTTCATAAACTTTATGAAATTTTTTATAAAATTACCTAGTTTTTTTAATTTTAAAGGATCGAATCTTACGAGTAGTCAATTTTGATGGACTAACGATTTGAAATGTTTTCATTTTCAAAGCTCATAACTTAAATAACGAATTTTAAAGCATAGTAAATGTGACAAATTCTTTTAGTAAAACAAACAATTAAATTATTCATTTAAAAATATTAATACTTTTCAAAGGATTTATGTCAAAAAATCCGGATTTTTCGGAAAGTAATTTCTCTCAAATTTTTCAAATCCTTCAAAATCTTTTGAAATACCTAGAACTCTTTTTAAAGATTTCTAAAGAACTTCGGAATTTTTAAAAATAAACCTCCCAACATTTTGTTTAATCCGTTGAAATTACTGTAAATTAAACATATGAATTAAAAATTCCTTGACATCTTTTAAAAGACCCTCCAATATATAAAATCCTTAAAAATCTTTTGAAATCTCTTGAATTTTTTTAAAGCTTCAAATTGAAATTTAGGAAAGAGAAAATGTTTAAAACGTTAAATATTGAAATGATTATAAATTAGAGTTGTGAAAATGGGATTAACAAAAATTCAAAGCTTTCGAAATTGAAGTTTCAAAAATTTTCAACTATTCAATAAGAGTAATTTTCAAATCGATGGGATTCATGTCTTCAAATTTTTAATTGTAAACTCTGAAGTTTATTTATAAAAAATTAATAAGCGCAAATAAATTGAAAGCGTTAAAAATTGAAATGTATATTTTTCAATTAGACTATCTGTAAATGAAATTATTTCAGACTGAAATTTAAAGAACAGAAAAATTTTAAAACATTAAAAATTTAACTGTTTGTAGATTAGTTAAACTATTAAATTGAAGTTTTAATAGAAATTACTCATGTGAAAGTTTAACTCTTTCTGAAACAATTTTTGTATATAATTATGAAATTACGTTTCTTTTTTTGAAAACACAATTTTAAATTTCAAACGCCTTCAATTTATTTATGATTGCTAATTTTTCGTAAATAAACTTCCAAGTTTACAATTTAAATTTTATACACTTAAATCCCATCGAGTTGAAAATTAGTTACATTTCATAGTTGAAAGTTTTTGACTATTCAATTTCGAAAGCTTCGAATTTTTATAGATCTCATTTTCAAAACTCGAATTTGCAAACTTTTCAGTATATAAGGTTTTGGCATTTTTCTCTTTTCTAACTTTCAATCTGAAGCTTTACAAAATTTCAAGAGATTTCAAAAGATTTCCAAGATTTTTAAATATTTGAGGATGTTTTAAAACATTTGAAATATTTTAGGGTAGATTTAAAATTTCAAGGAATTTTCAAGAGCTTTAAAAAATTTCAGGAAATATCAAAAGATTTTTAGGAGTTTTAAATCTTTGAGTATGTTTCAAAAGATGTCAAGGAATTTTCTATTTATTTTTATAATTCACATGAATTTCAAAGAATTAAGAAATTTTGGAAGGATTATTTATAAAAAATCCAAAGTACCTTAGAAATATGAAAAAAATGTTTTAGGTATTTAATATGAGATTTATAAGGGCTTGATATATTTCAGGATATTTTAATTATTTTAATTATTTCATGATTTCAAGAAATTTTCAAGAGTTTAAAGAATGTCGAGATTTTAAAAAAATGTAAAGGATTTTAAACATTTGGGAATGTTTTCAAAGATGTCAAGGAATTTTCATCTTATTTTTACAATTTTAAGAAATTTTAAGAAGTACTTTAAAAATCTTAAAAAAAAGTTCAAGGTATTTCAAAATATTTAGGATGTGTTGCAGTATTTTAGAGTATTTTAAAATGTTACAAGGATTCTTCAGTTGATTAATTTAATTTAATATGAGATTCTGAAAGATTTAATATATGTTAGGATATTTTAATAGATTCCAAAGTATTTTCTAATTATTTCAATAATTTAGTACAAGATTTTAAAGGATTTTAAATATTTTAGGGTATTTAAAAATTGCAAGGAATTTTCAAGAGCTTTGAAAAATTTCAAGAGATTTTAAAGGACTTTAAACATTTTAGGATGTTTCGAAACACTCCAACGATTTTTCAATAAATTTCAATAATTTAAAGCAATTTCAAAGAATCTTAACGACTTTTTCCACTTTTCTGGTTGAAAGTGAAACTACTTTTTAAACATTTTTTGTTATGATTTATCAATTTAGTTAAAATAGTATACAATTTAGATTTTTGGATGAAAATTTTACTTGTTGTTTAGAAATTTAACTATTATGTTGAAAAAAATGTTAAAAATTTTTTTTCATCTATGTATTTTATTGAAAGTTTATTTTATTGCAGAAAACTAATTGTTTTAGTTGTAAATTTTTTCTATTATGTTGAAAAAAATGTTTAGAAAATTTTTTAATGTATGTATTTTATTCAAAGTTTATTTTTTGCAGAAAACTAATTGTTTTAGTTGAAATTTTAATTCAAATTTTTTCTATTATAATATTAACTATAATAATATATATAATAGTAATAATATCCATATTATATAACCAGAAAAACATGAACTCAAAATTGACACATATATGAAATTAAAAATCACGCAAAACATTAAAATCACCAATTTCCTTTAAATGTGGATCGAGATATGAATAGAACACCGAAGCTTTCATAACGTCAATCATCGTGCAGCAGAAAACCTAAGAAAACCGAAGTTCGAGTCGTTCGAGTTTGCGTATAAGCCATAAACTCGGGTGTGCTGCGAAAGTATTGTATGTATGGGTGTGTGTGTATATGCATAGAAGGGTAAGCGTGGGTTGAGCTATGACGCTATGAATAATTTTTGTTTTTGTTTCCTTTCTTCTCGATTTTCTTCGACTGTCGCTGAGACTCTCGTCAACTGGATTAAAAATTTTATACCGCTGTTTATTTAAACTCTGCAATTAACATTTTTAATTCTTCTGAAATTTTTCATAATTTTTAGATAATTATTGATCACATTCTTCAACAACGAGGTTTCAAACTTTATTCCACTTCTTCTCGTATCCGGGTCTAATACACAAAGTCGACGAATTTTTAAGCGACTAATTCTTTCATGTAATACAATACAGAAATAAAATCGAAATAAAATTATTTATTTATATAAGGAACAGATGTTAGACTGTATAAAAATAAAATTAATTATGACTAGGTCAAATAAAGAAAATACGATTAAATATAAAGAGTAAATTTATTGGGAAAAAATGAAGGGAAGGAAAGGAGAAAAATAGGGATGAAGTCCAGCGGAAGAAATGTTAATGTTGTAAAGAATATACGAGGGTAGTTCAATAAGTCCTTAGAATGAAGTATAAAAACAATTTTTTTTGGGTAAATTTTTTTTATTTTTCAACATAATCTCCTTGGAGCTCTATACACTTGGTCAATCGCTTTTCAAGTTTTTTTAATCCTTCAGAAAAGTGCGTTTTCGGAAGTTCCTCAAAATAAGCACTTACAGAGGCAATGACGTCTTCGTTGTCCGGAAATCTCTGTCCACCGAGCCATTTTTTCAAGTTTGGAAATAAGAAAAAGTCACTGGGGGCTAAATCTGGTAAATACGGTGGGTGTTCGACCAATTCTAATTTTAGTTCTTCAATTTTAGCCATTGAAACGAAGCATGTGTGAACTCGGGCGTTGTCTTGATGAAAGAGAATTTTTTTTCTCGCCAAATGTGGTCGTTTTTTTAAATTTCTTCTTTCAGCTGCTCTAATAATGATGCATAATATTCACCAGTGATTGTTTTACCCTTTGCCAAGTAGTCAATAAGTATAATTCCACGTGCATCCTCAGAGGCGACCACTCTATTGCGTTTATTCTCAGCTGAGAGCAAACGCGGAACCCATCTTGCCGATAGCTTTTTCATGCCTAATTTTTCATGTAGAATTGAAACAACTGCACCTATAGATATCATTGTGGCCTCAGCTAACTCACGTACTTTTAATCTTCTATCCTTCAACACCATATCGTGGATTTTATTGATGATTTCGGGAGTAATTGCTTCTACGGGCCTTCCTGAACGTGGTTCGTCACTTATTCATGTACGACCACGCTTAAATTCATTTACCCAGTTATAAACCGTTGCTAAGGCAGGGGCAG
>NC_046660.1:40250575-40253388 GCF_010883055.1 Belonocnema kinseyi | reverse complement strand
TTACAGTCTGTAAAGGAATCAATACGATGATCCAGCAAAAGCCTCGTGCACCCTAAGAACACGGAGCGACCCAAGGACAACCGCCTTCTGCATTTTTCCCGCGCCGATGCTAAGGACAATTAGTTTAACAGAATATTCCAGGTACAATCGTTGCAACTCCCTTATAAGGTCTCAATACCTCTCTTTCTTTTCATTCTCCTTGGCTATGATGTTTTCGTAAGCTGGTGCCGAAAATTCGATAACGAACATGGTTCGCTTCTCGAAGTCAAGAAGAACCATGTCAGGCCTCGAGTGAGCAACAGAAACAATTGTCGAGAATATAAAGTTCCAGTATATGCGGCACTTCCTATTCTCGACAATTAACTCAATTTCCCTACGAGCATTTAGAGGAGTGATATTAAGGTTAATGTAGGTCGTTCCCGCGTGAGTTGGACAACTAGATAGTATGTGAGCTAAATGTTAGGGGTGTGCCTGGCACGCCCTGCAGATATCATCGGGAATGTCTTGGCTCAAAATGTGGCGACGGTATGTTAAGGTGGAAATGACACTGTCTTGGCATGCGAAGATGAAACCTTGGCGATAAAATTCCTGCCAGATATGATGTAGTCAATCACACACTGAATGCGGGACGCGTACTGTCTTGCCCAGCCTATCTTTATGGCAAGTTGATACATTCGCCTTTTGGTCTTATGATCAACCGTTGGTTTTGTTTTACGGTTCGAATCGGCCAAAGCTCTCGCTGCATTATACACACAATAATTAATAGCCCAGAGGTCGGATTCTCCAGAAAAATGTCCACGAAGCTCGTCATCCATTTCAGCCAGATATTTAGGCTTGAGAGAGACCTTAGTGTTGATGTTTCTCCGGGTCGTAAAGCATCGCTCTTCATCTATTGGATGCCTGCCCGCGGTTGGTCTTAGTGTCGCCTCTATTTCTCCGTTGCCGGCTTGTTCTAGCTGTGGTAGAGTAGGCGTTCCGCTTACATATCCCCTTTTACGGAGTAGTTCAGCATGTTTTCGCAGACGCTGCTGCGAAAAGTGCGATAGCTCCGGGTGTTTCTCGCACCACAGAGCATGCAGCCGTGCCATGTAACCCCGTTCAGGGGCCACACTCGCATCGTAGCACTCTAGCAAGTCGTGATTCAGACTCTCCGTCCATCCAAAGGTCGCGAGATACCACCGATCCATCGCATTGAATCCATTTTCATTGGCTCCCCCAGCTCTAGATTGGTCGGCATTGTTAGCCGACCGATTGTCGGGAGCCCTGCGCGTTCTGTTGTTTGAACCGCACTTACTACAACTATGTTTGGTGTTGTAATTGTTATTCCCACGAGAATCTAGGGGAAGGGATTCGTCCATCCTTGTAGAGCCCCGCATGCAAGGATAAGGCTGTGTACTCTGAGAGGTCGCCCGTAATCCCAGAGTCACCTTTCTAGATACCTCACCCAGGTGCCATTCAGCTTTCGGCACGGTTTTTACACCTCCACCGATTCTGAATTTTCACATTAAAACTAACTAACTTAATAATTATAAATTTTTTTTTCAACAATTTTAATCTCATTTATGAGTCAAAAAAGGGTGTATAATCTCAGACAAGAGAAGGATCGCCGTGAGTCAAGTAAACGTGGTCTGAGCCAAGATAAGGCTCGACTTAAGACAAGTGAACGTAAATTACCTGTCGTGGCCATAAAAGTTAGACGAAGGCCTATGTCTCGACTCAGTTTCGAGACGCAGTCAGACATAAATGTCTTGGAGACGAACTCAAGACATAATCAAGTCAAACTCAAGTCAAATCAGTTTTACTCGGTTTTACAGCAGGTGCTGAAAGATTACTGCCTAAAGTAAAAACTGAGCATATTGCAAGAAAAATAAACAATCTATGCATCTATAAAAAAATTGAATCTCTTTATAAGATAATTATTAAATCTTTGTACCTGCTATTTCTCTAGTTTCAAGAGAAACTACTGAAAGTTCTTGCACAATTGCACAAACGGTAGTTTAAGGATTGTGTGAATTAAGAATAAATATTGTTATGCATGCGCACAGTGGAAATATTATTTTATGCTCATCTTATTTTGGTGAACTTAGACTCTCATATAAATGAACTCCTGTGCCAAAGAGTGTTTGTTGACCTAATTCGAATTTCCTTTTAAATTTTTTGTTGAGAGGATTTTCATTTGCCTCAACAGGAATCCTTTTGCAGGAAGAATTATCTTAATGCGACTAAGATAACCTGACCTTGCAGCCAAATAATTATATTTGTGTAAAAAAAATGTATATACGTGGTTCAAAATAGAACGATGCTTTTGTCTTAAGAAAACTTTTTCTTTGAGTAGATACGACCTAAATAAATTTCCTCAACTTAGTTTTAAAATTTTTTAAAAGTTTCAACATTAAACTAAAATTGCTTTTCTAAGAAATTCTTTGATATATTAGATTGTACTTAATGTTAGCTAAAATATTTAAACCCGGGAATTCTTTATCAGAAATAAATAAAATAGAATATGTCTATGTTACTTTTTATAAAATATTTCAGAATGCCTTAATATCTCACTTCTTTCATAGAGGAATAATTAAAACTTCTAATTTAATCTTTTTTTGCATTCCATTAATATTATTTCATATTGCGCAAATTATTATGATTTTTAACTTATGTTTATTTTTTGTAGCCTAATTCTTTTTTACGAGGGTAGTTCAATAAGTCCTTAGAACGACCAACAAATGGCGCGCGAATCGCTCCAAATCATCTGTTTTCAGTCAGCACCACTCCCGACTAGATATATGGTGCAGTCACAGTCCACATCTTCTGAGTTT
>NC_046660.1:40240961-40250475 GCF_010883055.1 Belonocnema kinseyi | reverse complement strand
AAAATGGCTCGGTGGACAGAGATTTCCAGACAACGAAGACGTCATTGCCTCTGTAAATGCTTATTTTGAGGAACTTCCGAAAACGCACTTTTCTGAAGGATTGAAAAAACTTGAAAGGCGATTGACCAAGTGTTTAGAGCTCCAAGGAGATTATGTTGAAAAATAAAAAAAAATTTACCAAAAAAAATTGTTTTTATACTTCATTCTAAGGACTTATTGAACTACCCTCGTATGTCACCGAAAAATCGTTAACGTTTATGGTTTCTTCAATTTTTTTTTGTTTCTCGAATTTGTTAAGGTCTATACCAAAAGTTGAGTTCACCTTACGACAAGTAATTATGTAATGGGGAAAATATTTGTTCCGTATAATAACGAAATCGCAAGAGTGCGGTGTTCGCCTTTCAATTAAACATGAGATGATTAAATGAATTATATTGTTGCAATTGCTATCACTTTTTCAAAACATGTTAGGTCCTATTTGCACATTAATATCATTGTTTTATTTTAAGAATAGTATATTTACAAATTACTATGAAATTTTAATACAAGAATCAGTTCGCATTAAGAAGTAAGTACAATCAAATCTAAATTTGATTTTAATTTTGGGACTGAGCGTGACATTATATCAAGATGCTTGGAAGTATTTTGTCTCTCTCCCGTTTTTTCTCTTTCTCGTTTCTCTCCCTGTTTTATGGCGCTTGAGTGAGCACCGCTCACCATCCAATGGAGGAATCCCATAAAGAACGGTCATGGAGCAGAAATTTGGCCCACTTAGCTATGCAGCTTTAGAAAATATGTAAAAGAGCTATTTTTCAATTAGATTATTGGAAAAAAGTCTACAGAAATTTATTGTAACATTAAAATTTATGTCATATAATACTGTAATTTGAAACAAATGTTTAGCGTAAAATTGAATCCAATATTTTTTTGGACACAAAAGTTTTCACTTTGCCGAGCACCAACCCTACCTCTTTTTTGGATACTTATCTTTCATATAAAATGATTTTAATGATTTGTGTTTATTATATTGCTTGCTTCTCAGAATTCCATCAAATACGACTCAATAAATTGAATGTTATGACCTTTATTTTTTAAAAAAATTTTTCATTTCGAGTTTAAAAAAAAGCTATTTAGTCAAAAATTATAGTAATTTTTGTGTTTTCATTTTTTTCGACTTTAAAAAAGAATGAAATAAAAAATGAATAAAATAATTTTTCACATTATCGAAATAATAATATTATTCATCCACACGAGTAGAGCATAAAAATATTTACCATAAATGTTGGGACAGATGGAAAAGTTTCATATAAATACGCGATGCTTTAAAGATAATAAAAAGACGCAATCAGAAACCCGGAACAATGTTTCTTGGACTGGAAATAAAGTCTCAAGAATATCCCAGGAGTTTTTAAAATTTTTCAAGGGCATTTAGCTTTTTTAAACTTTATATGACCTGATCTTGAACTTTTCGGCCGACATTTTGACGTTTTTGTTCATTTTTTCACAAATTTCACGATTGAAAAAAACTGTTTATTTCATCAAAAATGATTTCATAATTTTCGAAGTGAACAGCATTATGATAGTTAACATTTTATATGTGTATTGCATAGTTTTGCTTAAAAATTTAATTTTTTATTTTTAGTCACGTTTTTGACAATTAAAACCAAATCTATGGGTATCATAAAAAATCACCTGAAGTAAATTTGTCAATCTTTTCGAGATAAACTACCCTACTTAACAATTTTTTTTATCTCACATGGTTTTGCTGTAAAATTAAATCTTTAATTTTTAAAGATATCTTTTACGATTTCAACAAAAAAATTGTCTGATTAAATAAATGGTCTAAAGTAAATTTGTAGATCTTTTTGAAGTGAGCAATTTTACTTCTTAAAATCCTATTATATTCAATTCTATTTTGTTTATTTGACATAGCAATAACCAATTTTATTTTTGTTCAATTCAAAATGTCTTCAGTCTATGAAAAAAGAATTTTATTTTATTTCAATTTGGTGTTATATTACAACCAGAAATCCAAATCCACAAAGAAAAATGAATATCGTATAATTCAAAAAAAGATATTATTACAGTTGAAGCAATAATTTCTAATAATTTAATTTCCAGCTATACTGTTAAAATTTTCTGTTGGAAAATTCCAATACATGTATTGAAAGTTCATTTCCGAAACGTAAGTTAACGCTACAATACATAATGTTGTAGTTTCCAAATGCTGGCATTGGTATGGTACTTTAAATATGTTGCAATTTCATAATACAAGTCCAGTAGCCCGCAACACTTCTGTATCATACTTGTAGCTGGATATCTCGACAACTGTTGAAGCGAAAAAAAGTGAATCATTCCTTAAAACACTTGTTCCTGGATTTCAAGAAATGAGCGAAATTCATTGGTTTAATGGAATACATGGAGTTCACGAAATGCTATGAATTCAAGAAATTCGAAAAATCAACGATATGCACGGAATACAAGAAAATCAGGATATTCAAAGAATTGACGGCATTCAAAGATTTTACGAAATTTGTAGAATTCAGGAAATTTACAGAATTCATGGAATTCAACAAATTTAAAGAATTTACGGAATTCACCGAATTCAAAAAATTCATAAAATTGATAAAATTCACGGAATTGACGGAATTTATATAATTCATGGAATTTATGCAAATTGCGTTCACGGAAATGGTAGAATTCACGGAATTCAGAAAATTCATAGAATTCTTGGAATTAATGAAATTCGCGGAATTCACGGAATTGAAAGACTTTATAGATTTAATAGGATTCACGAAATTTGCAGAATTTACGTAATTCATTGAATTTACGGAATTCGACGAATATAAGGAATTCACGGAATTTATGGTCTTTACGGAATTCACAGAATATATAGAATTCACGAAATTCACGCAATTTGCGGTATTCAAGTAATTAATTGAATTTGCGCATTTCATCGTATCTAAAGAATTCACGGAGTTTATGAATTTTATGAAATTAGTGCAATTTGGGAATTTTTTTCATTTTTTTCAATCTAATCAATCTAATTTTTTTTTCATTTATTACGGAATTCAAAACATTCACCGAAATCAAGGAATTTGTGGAATTCACAAAATTCGCGGGATTAATGGAATTCATGGAATACACGCAATTCAGAGAATTAATGGATTTCATATAATTCATAAAATTTATTGAAATAATTAAATTTAGGGAATTCATGGAACTCATGGACTTAATGAAATTCACGAAATTCAAGCTAATCACGGAATTCCAGAAATTCAAGAAAATCCTGGAATTTGTGGAATTCACTAAATTCAAGGAAATAATAAAATTGCGAATTTACGAAATTTACGAAACTCACTGAATATATAGAAAACCACGAATTTCTTAAATTCAACAAATGCTGTGAATTCATTTAATTCCTTGAATTCCGTAAAATCCATGAATTCTGTTCATTTCATAAATTTCGTGAATTTCTTCATTTCCATTAACTCTGCGAATTCCCTTAATTCCTCGTATTCTGTGAATTACTTGAATTACACAAATTTTCTGATTACAATCAATTCCGCGAATTTATTGAACTCCATGAATTCATTAAATTCAATCTTTCCCGAGAATTCCATAATTTCCGTGAATTCTATTCAATCCATAAATTCCGTGAAATCCATGAATTCTGGGAAATCCATGAACTTCGTGAATTCCATGAATTCCGGAAATCCCTTGAATCCGGGAATTCTGTGAATTAATCGAATTCCATTAATTCTGTGATTTCCTTATGCACAATTTATGTCTAAGAAACCCTACATGCACTGGAATGATGGACAGTGACTTTACGATTAACAACATTTACAATACATGTTTTTCAATCTCGTCATTCCAATATCTTGTTTGCAATTTTACCTGACCCTTCTATTACAGAAGTCTTGTAAAAGTTTCGTAGAATTATGAAATGTAAAAAAGCGATTTTCCCTTTGTTATTTAACGAATTGCTGTGTTGATAAATAAAGCTTAGAAAATTGAAAATTCCAAACTTTTATATGTGATTGGAGAAAAAAAAATTAGTAATAATGCACGCAATTCATTCTCATCGAATATGAATAAACTGTTTGATTTTAATAAATCTCGTATTTCAATAAATTTCTAATCATAAAGTACAATCCATTACAAAAAAATATGACATTATTATGAATGGTAAGTATTCCTATTACTAAAATACATAAAGAAATTGCCAAATATTTATTTTCGCAATAAGACAATAGTATAAAGAACAATTAAACCTACATTTTTACATAAATTGCTATGAAATTTCGCTTTCACGGGATAGATGTAATTTTTATGGCTAAAATACATTAATAATTGCCTTTCATTTGCAGGTTTTGTTGAGAAAATTATATTCTTATGAAGGTATTGACTATTCATATCAAATTTTCTTTTGTAACATTTAGCTATGCCAATTTCTTGGTAAATTAACAAATGTATTCGCATTTAGTAAGTACTTGAAAATGCATTTTTATTTATTTCGAATCAATTTTCGTTGTTTGCTCTTTAATAAAACACAAAAGCTACAATTTTCCCTCTCCTCTGTTTTATTCATGATTAAAGTTTAACCTATGGATACTGAGAAAAGTTAAGAAAGATCTCAATTTTTATTAAATAGTATAAAAAAAGGAAATTAATGTTTGAAAACAAAATAATGAAAAAATACAAGGTAAGGAAAAAGTTTTTTATAAAACAACATTGAGAGCGATATTTAATTTATTTCATTGATACTCCCAAGAAATAAAAAAGGGAAAAATAATTCCCCTTGTCTGTAATATAAGAAAATTTATTACTTATCACATTTATACATATTTTATGTGCATCAAAATTCGCAGTAGCAAATCGTCGCCGCGTGAGAAGACGCAAATATTTTTTCTCAAAAGAAAAAATGTTTGTTATAATTTCAAGCATACTATTTGAAGACACATAAATAAAGCTATAAGTTATGAGCATTTCATTAATATAAATGCATAGACGCCAACCCAATGAAGAAATTAGTATGCAGTCTCATATTTAATTCGCTTTACAAACTTTGGTTGTTTTACTGGTAAATTGTGAGCAATATTTTGTAGAAAGTGGTTCTACAGTGTTCGACAGGTATAGTTGTGACTGAAAGTCGTTCGTGTGCTCTTTCACGTCTCCTATGTGTAGCTTCTAAATTCCTTTATCAGGTGGTAATATTTTATCGTGCTTGTAAATATAGTGTAATACTACAATATCTATACTTGGCAATGACATTGAATTTGACTGAGGACAAATTTGAGCTGCTGATGCAGAGATTCGGAAACTTGGAAACCTCACTTTGATCTCTTCACAGCAAAATTGACCAACTCACACTTGAAAATCAGGAACTCAAGAATAAACAAGGAAAATTCAAAGCTATAATCGTAGAGCAGGACCGACAAATACAGGCTATGGACCGTGCGCTTAGAAATCACAATTTGATCGTTTTTGGAGTTGCTGAGGAGGACAGTGAAAATCTGGAGAGTGTGGTTTGTGGGATTTTTACATCTTACCTTAACGTAGATCTAAAAATGGATCAAATCGATACTGCTATACGTCTGGGTGGTGAAAAGCGAGAGATGTCCCATAGTCCCCGCTGCGCTCTGAGACAGCTTCGCTCATTCAAGGTCAAAAAGGTCATATTGGGTTGAATAAGGAAGTTTCGTGGCACTGGAATCATCATCTTCAATGATAATACAAAAAAGTCTAGAAGGAAAGAAAGTTGATGATAGCAAGACTTCTTGGGAATTCGTGAATAAATTAAAATGACAAAAAAACAAATTGAATGCTCTCATAAAAAAATATTGGGAAAATCATATCTGCTGCACACTCCCGTTGAGACATCTGTCTCCATCCTTATTCACGGATGTTCGGCACCCGTTATTACATTCCAGAATTAAAGAAAACAAAATCATATATCTTAGGTCATTTTTAAACAAAATATTGCAAAGAGAATACTTGCTATATGATTGGAGAAAATCTTTCACACATATGTTGCACAAAAAACGTAATCCCTCTCACCCCAATAACATTAGACCGATAGCTCTCCTTAACTCTGTCTCTAAAATTTGTACAAAGATTTTACTAGCCAGACAAGATAATTTGAATACTAAAAAGTTTATACAAGAGATCATCAATGCGTGTAGAGGTGCGAGTCAGTCTTAGATGAGTTACCGATTACTGAAGGGGTCCTGCAGGGAGAAATATGGAGTCTCACAATATTTAACCTATTAACTTTCGACATTCAAACTTTTTTAAGGGGAAAAGGTCTGGTCGGCCTCAGAATATTGGATGACAAAGATATTATTGTTTTGATTTATGTAGACGATTTAATTATATTAGCCGAATCCAATATTGATGCAATGAAAAAACCCAGCGCTCTGAAGGAATATTGTAATATAAACAAATTAACGGTCAATAAAGACCAAACCAAATATACTATTTTCCAAAAAGGTAAAATTGACGAAAAACTTCTTTGTTTGAAGTATGATGTCAGTCTGCTGAATTTCATTCTTGCTTCGATTATCTTGGTACGAATTTCTGTAGATCAGGTATGTTCTGTTTGTCCGCTCATGCCGCAGCCAGCAGAGCCAACCTTGCCTCGGCAGCGGTCTACAGCATTGTAATCCGAAGTAAATATTCCTACTGGCCGTCTATTATTAAAATATAAGACTCACTCATGAGGAGCACCTTATTATATGCGTCTCATATTATTGGTCTGAACAATTTAGAAGTTTACGAAAAAGTACAAGTCCGTTTTTTCAAGAATCCTTTTTGTATACCGAGATAAACTCCTGAGTTTGTAGTCAGGTTAGAATTGGGCTTATTCTGTGTTTCTCGTCAAATTATAACAATGACGTTAAACTGGACAGCACGGCTCTTCGTTATGGATGACTCGCGTTGCCCCAAAATTTGTATGCAAAAACTGGCTTGCACAGCACATAGTAAAACTCTGAATACAATTGGCTGGGTCAGCTTATAAGATGCCTGGAAGGTGCAAGCATTCATCACACTTAAATTGAACCATTTATAAACAAATTTTTTAAAATCATACTCAACCTCAAGATTATCTGTTATCAGAAGCCTTGTTTCATTTCAAACGAACACTGTTAAAAATGTTTGGAATTCTACGACACTTCTACAAGACTTCTGCAAGAAAAGCGTGCGTTAAAATTGCAAACGTGGTATTGGAATGACGAAATTGCAATACATGTATTGTACATGTTGATAATCGTAAAGTCGCTCTCCATCATTCCAATACATGTACTAGAGCGTTTCTAAAGCGGAAATTTTGCACAAGGAAATCACAGAATTATTATATTTCAAAGAATTCACGGAATTCCCCGGATTTAAAGAATTCCCGGAATTCAATAAATTTATGAAATTCACGGAATTTGCGGAATTTATGGAAATTAAGGAATTCACGAAATTGATGGAATTAAAAAAATTCGTCAAATTTAAGAAATTCGTTGAAATGACGCAATTCACAGATTTCAGGGAATTCATCGACATCACGAAGTTCATGGATTCCTGGGAATATATGGATTTCACGGAATTTATGGAATGAATAGAATTTACGGAAAGGATGGAATTCACGGGAAACATTGAATTTACGGAATTCATGGAATGAAATAAATTCGGGGAATTCACTGTAATCACGGAATTTATGAAACTCAAGTAATTCACGGAATTCGAAAAATTGAGGGAATTCGCACAGTTAATGAAAATAAAGGAATTCACGAAATTAGAGGAATTCATGAATTTCGCGAAATTCAAGGAATTAAATGAATTCACGGCATTTGTAGAATTCAAGAAATTCGTGGAATTGTATATGTTCTGTGAATTTCGTAAATTTTGTAAATACGTAATTTGATTATTTCGTTGATTTTCGTGAAATCCACGAATTCTACAATTTTCTTGAATTTCATGAATTAGTTGAATTCAGTGACATGCTTCAATTTTGTGAATTTCATTAAGTCCATGAGTTCCATAAATTTCATTAATCTAATAAATTCCATGTATTACGCGAATTTCATTAATTTAATAAATTCCGTGGATTCCATGAATTCCATTTATTCCGTGAATTTCGTCAATTACATTAATTCCTTTAATACCGTGAATTTGATGAATTCTTTAAATTCCTTAATTTCCGTAAATGTTATTAATTCCGTGAAAAAATTGAAACAAAATTATTAGATTGATTAGGTTATAAAAAATGGAAAAATTTACAAATTGCGCGAATTCCGTACAATTCATAAATCCTGTGAATATGCTGAAATTCGATGAATTACGCAAATTCAATGAATTACGCGAATTCGCGAACTGCGTGAATTCTATTAATTCTTTAAATTCCGTGAATTTTGTGAATTCCATTAATTGCATGAACTCAATTCCATTAATTCCGCAAATTTCGTAAACTCCATGAATTCCATAAATTCCGTAAATTCTTCGAATTCCGTCAATTTAATGAATTACACGAATTTCGTGAACTATATAAATTTCGTGAATTTCTCGAATTTTATAAATTCTATAAATTGCTTGAATCCGATGAACTCCGTAAATTCCTTAAATTCGTTAAATTGCATGAATTATGTGAATTTCCTCAATTCTTTTAATTCCGTAAAATCTTTGAATGACGTTAATTCCGGCAATTCTCTAAATATCCTGAATCTCCTGAATTCCTTGTATTCCGTGCATATTGTTGATTTTTTGAATTTCTAGAATTCATAGAATTTCGTGAATTCAATGTCTTCCATAAAAATCAATGAATACCGCTGATTCCTTAAAATCCTTGCGGTGTGAATGCTGCACCGTAATGTAGGGTGAAGATTCCCAATCACTGGGGGTACGAAGTACCTACTACTTTGGATACGACGTGTTTTCAAGATTTTAATTTGAGACGTAAGCCTATCTCTTTCTAGATAAAGCTGATTGGTCAAGAATGTTTTCGTTGGGTGAAGTTTGGTGCAGCACAGGGCCGTGCTTTGTGTCTCTAGTGCCCCAATAATGTGACGTTTATTGCACTTTTCAGAATTGATTTATTTATAATTTATTTAATTATAGTCTATTGTAAATAAATATAAAAAATGGTGGCAGCCTGTGTAGTTTGTGGGCGTTGTCAAGACGTTTATATGGGGATATGTTTTTATACGTAAATAAAGTTATTGAATATAGTAAAATAAAAAATATTACAACAAAGCAAAACCTCGAAATATGAAGTTTTGTACCTATGCAACACAAATGATTATTTTTAATGTTATAGAAATATGGTTTAAATTTTTGACAGTTTTTACATTATTTTGGAACTCACAAAACAATTATTATTGTAGCATTTTTAATCTAATTTCAAGAAGAATTGAAGGTTACCAAGTTTTTTAAATAACACAGGCCGACAAAATTTGACAAAGGTCCGGAACCAGAGACCAGACCTAGTATACCCGAAGGTTTTTGCTGCGCTGAATCCGAATCCGAC
>NC_046660.1:40223641-40240861 GCF_010883055.1 Belonocnema kinseyi | reverse complement strand
ATGGCTGCCATTTTGGATCCGCCATTTTGAAGTGTTAGGGCGGAGTAGGTAACAAGGATCGGGGGTTAAGGAAATTGGATTGAAGGGGTTTAAGCTCAATGAAACGCACGTAACCGGGTTTGGGGGTAGAGGAAATCGGGTTATGGGAGTCTCAGGTTATGGGCTCGAAAGTTACCGGGCTTGGGGGTGAAATTTTTCATATTAGAATCCGCCATATCTCGGCGTATAGTAGGTCTGGTCTCTGGTTCTGAGAATTGTTGGCCTGTGTAATCTATCTGAAACAGGTTATTTTACATGAATGTTCCTTAAAATTCAATTTATTATAACTACAAATTTCTAATGTATTGTTTATCTTTTTTTAATTAACCGTACAGAATATTCAGGCGATACGCGGGGCCACCAATTCACTGGACAGAGTCCTGAAATAGATAAAGGCAGGTCTACGTCTGATATGTTATTTCTCTCTCTAGAGCCCATTTCAGTTCTCCCCAAAGCGTTACCGGTCCGTTTCTATATGTCGATGGTTTAAATGCATCGTTTATTGTTTTGACAGCTTTGCTAATTGTATTTCTTGGTCATTAAAGTGTAGCAGGTGCGTTTTTCGCACTTTGTATGATTGATCCATTGGGTATTTCAGATTAGGTGGGGATATTTAAGATGTCTGCACGCTGAGGGGCAAAAAATAATACCAAATACATGGGACTCAACTTTATTTTTATAATAACTTGGAAAATAATTATTTTTTACGATAAGTGTATTCAGAATATTTAACTATTTAGTAACTATTTAATTGAATAATAAAATGGATATTTTTTTTGTAACTGTAAAAACTATTTTTTTCTTGAGTTATAAACTAAATTAAGTTTTATTTTCTGAGATTTGAATTATTGCTTGGCTCTCATTGTGAAGACATCTTGCCAGGTGACGTCACAACTTGAAATACTTAATATTATAAATCTTAGCGCATATATAACTGGAGGGAACCAGGCAATGGCCGAGTTATTGGAAAAATAAAAAAGACAGATTATGAGTTAGCGGGATAAGTAATCTCTCTCGCGCAGCGATCTGCTTGGCTGTTTACCGCTTCTTTCTAAATGCTGGTTTAATAGTTTACGTGTATGCGCAAGTGAAGAACTATTTATGGAGCAAAATTGAAAAGACCAATCATGTTGCTGTGCAAGAGAGATATCTTATCCCCCAGCCCCAGTCCGTGTTGGCAGAACGCGGATATCTCTGGCATGCGCATAAGTTATTCCTGTGTATTTATAGGTTATGTGAGGCCATGTGTCAATTTAAAAATGCAGAAGAATCACTACTGCGAATGCTCTAGATATCCGCGTTTGCTCACAAAATAACTTTTTATCTGGAATAATTTGTACCTTAATAAGAATACATACTGTAAATTAGAATTAAAAATACGTGAACTAAATCTACAATTATTTAGCGGCTATAAAACTACACAATTGATATAATAATTTATTTTTTGTCAATATGTACATTTTGATTCAATTCTCGTACTGTTTGTTGCGTAATTTTTCACATGAAAGTAACAGAAAATCGATTTGAACTTCTCGCCAACAAAATACGGAAATTTATATTTATAACTCGAGCATTTAACGTTTTTCTGGCAATAAATAATGCCCTGAAAAATATAATAAACTTTGTTAACATACATGCGTTAGAAAGAGAGATTCGATAAACTAGATTAGTGGGCATCGGAATCCCACCCCTGATAATTTCAATCATGCTCACAAATTTGAATCCGCATACCTTCAACTTTTCTAAGACCATGGCATGGTTGACAACAGCTAGGCTGGGTCGACTCCCATGGGCAGGTTTGACCACTTATAGCGACACTAGCGCAATCTACAAGGAGGTGGCAAACTAAAGCGTATCCATGTGTTCATGCGCGTAAATGTGTATATTATTTGAATGTGTTGCATGAATTAGAATTAGAGAAAATAAACGAGTTAATTCAAAATTACACAAAATTAAGACGAAAAATGTGTAAATACTGTTTTCTGTACCATTTTTCGGCATAAATGTGTGCAATTTTGCAATAATTCTCCAATAAATGAAGAATTACATAACACATGAAATGTAACCTTTTTTAAAAATTTTATTTATTGGCAGTATAATAGAGAAGTGAAATCAGTGACATCCAGGCACAGCAAAAACATTTCAATTTACTTTAACTTTGTTTATTTTTCAATGTCCTGATATCACTGATTTGACTGCATACGGCGAGACACAACTTTTTTGAACTTAGCAAAATTTGAAGTTTGTTGACGAAACCATAACCTCAACGAACACTAGAATGGCGGCGTCAAGATATTTTAAGAAAATATTACCCCCATTTATGCCCCTACAGTAGAGCCATCTACAAGAAGGTGGATAACTACAAAAGTATATGTGATCACACGCGTCCATGGGAGTCGACCCAGCCTGACAACAGCTGCCAAAATTTCAAAACAGTAACATCTGACCTTTCGTACCCCACCTTGTGGCTATTTTGTACCCTACATACACGGTATATCGTACCCCAAGTTTGAGAGATATCTGAATCCCTACCGAGGTACAGTGAACACCGTTATAATTTTACCTACAACAAAATATGCGCCCAAGTTTTTACTGCGTAAAGTTGCCTACTCAGCAAATTGTGTAGAGTGTTAAATACAAATTCAAATGCTTTTTTCAATCTAACAAAAATTATTTAATTGTAGGCAATTTCAGCCTAACATTTTTCATATTAAGAAATGATAATACTAAGAGCTGCTAATTACTTAAATTCCTATAGTTTGGTTGATCAAAATCCAATAAGTAAAGACGCATCATTTTATGAGACATAAAAACTTGGTGAACCATCGTATCTTTACATTCTCTGTAATTCTTAATCATATACTCTTTTAATCTATTCTTTGAAATTAGTATTTAGCTGATTTCACTTTGGACTCAAATGTAGGTACTGCGAGTGGTTCCGTCCGTGTAATAGACATGGATTGTTTATAGAAAGTTTACTTTTTCTCCAACTTGGCTCGATAAACAAAGCGATAGATAATTAAAAGGGTTTGAATTCGCAATGTCCTAGAAAACAATGTTCTATTTTGTTATTAAAAATTATATGAACTTTTTGCTTATATCATTATTCAAATGATGCTTTAGAGAGTATTGTCTCCAAATTTTATTATAAAATTCCAAAAACTGTAGATGCGACGACGAGCGAGATTCCAAAAATTAATTACATATCGGCTTTAGAAAAAAACACCATTATCATAGTTATCTCGAAAACTGTAATAAATACAACTTTTTTGTAAGATGGAAAAAGATGCACCATCTAATAGCTTATAAGAATTGATTCTTCGTAAATAAAATTTTCAAACTGTGGATTTTAGTTGCTAGGGGCCAACCTCCCCTCAACTTTACCGAGTTATATCCCGTTCTGAAATCTGGGTGCTCAATTGCGAAAATTATTGCTTATTTTTTTAGAGATTTCCTTTTTTAACCAATTAGTTAACTTTTCACGCCGATTCTTGTTAATGTTACACGAATCTTTTGTCATTTACGTAAGTCTAGTTTTTAACAAAAATAAATTAGGGTAAAATTGATTAACTGTGTAAATAATTCTTGATTTTCTACCTTATAAGAGTAACTTGTAAACATTGTAGGATCGAGAAACTCATTAAAAATCACGGCATTTCAAATACAAAATAAATATTTTATTTATCAAAAGTTGAGCAGTAATTCTAAAAAAGACTATACTCAGTGTGTCACAAAACATCAAGGTGTTAACCTCTTTACTCGAGTTTCCCTTCCAGCTCTACTCTAGCTTTGCGCAGTAATGTAACCGGTAACTGCTTTATCGGCAGAAATGGTTATTTTTAAACGGCAAATTAAGATTCGTTTAAAAGTAGATAATATAAAATAGGGAGCATAGATATTTAGTTAGTTAGCAATCGTGAGTGGCGGTTCGATTAGTCCTAGTGTGAACAAGATAAATACATAATTCTAAAAATCTATTTAGAAACTTCTTTGTTAAGAAGAAAAGTTAAAATTTCCGGAAAAAATTGATCACAGCGTTTTAGAAATGTAATTAAAATAATGCCTTATATTTAAAATAATTTGGGATTTTGAATAGGAAACCTGAAAAGGAAATGACCAATGAGAGTTTTGCAAGTTCAAAGAATTTGAACTTATCTTAATGAGGTTTCGATTTCGCGGTTCATAGATAAAAAACTACGGCTTTTAAAATTCAAATCAGTCTGAGATTGTAATTTTATTGTTCATTGATTAAAGATTTAAGTTTCTTTGTGTACTGTTGTCGAAAAACTTTGAGTCAAAGTAACTCCTTTGGAGGCTTCTTTTCGGCCAAATGTGGAATCATTATATGTATAAATTGTGAATTCCTGTACGTAATTTGAAATAGTATTTCTCATTATAACGTCTTTTTACTTAAAAGGCGGACTAAATTTAAGAAATGTACAAAGAGAAGGGGACTGTGGGTTGTTGTCTTGGGCTTATCGATCCCTGGACCCTGAGTTAGAAAAATCAGGAAGATCGAATTAGACTATTGTAAATTAAATGCTAATTCAATTCCAATCTTTGTATTTCATTTTGGTTTTCCCTGATAAAAATTAATTTCACTTATTCTAAAATAAATTTATTATGATAAAAATTATGCCACAAAGGAGTTAAAGTTCTAACCTCTTTGAGTGAAAAGGACCGGTGAGGAGAAATCAACGTTGGTGGTAGCAGAGTTCTTTGAATAAAGTTTCGCATTTTAAAATTTAGCACACTTTGGAAGAAGGCGTGGAACAGTAAGTGACGTTTAGCAACAACTGAACTTAACGTTTTTGAACAAATTTAAATTTAACTAATGCATGAATAATTGATATTACCACACCCCACAGTAATTTATTTTAGTGATGGTGACTTGGCCAACTTACTAGTTGAAAGATTTATCCTCTTATTTTTTCAATTAAATCTGAAATTGTTAAGCGAATTCGTTCTTTGTTAAACCATTCTATTTTTCGCGCTTTTCGTTGTCATAATTAGTAGGGTGAAGCAACAACAAGTATGAGGAATCAAAAAAATCGAATGGTGCCGAAAATTTGCCTTTTTGAAAGATTGAAATAGTCTACAAATGGTTTATTGTTCAATGTATGTGTCTCTTTTTAATTTAAATTTTGTAATACACAATTTCACGAAAATTATTGTGTGCATTTCAAAAATTATGATTCTGATTCAAAAAATTCCGGAACGGTCTTGCGTTCAGGAAACGTAGGGGAACAGGCTCATTTTCCAATCAGTTTTTCTATTGAAAGATTTGTTCAAACTTTGTCTCGAATGAGCCAAAAAGAGGAGAGTTTAGAGATCTAATTGTATTTGGCGTGTATTACTCATGATAAAAGTGTAGTACGCCTACTTCTCGTTAATATCGCCACGGTTTCCAAAGTATTGAATGAAAATGAGGTGTGAACCTCGCTACATTCCACGTTGACACAAAGATTCTTGTTTCACTTCGCGCCGATCAAAAAAAAAAAGATCCTCTATATAATCGAGTTCAACCAGTTTGGCAGTCGAAGAAGATTATTTGAGTAAATTGGCCGAGAAGATGCAAAAGAAGAGTCAGAAAAGAACGATCAAAAAGTCAAAAGCGTCGAAGGGATCCTTCTTTGAACAGCTAATTAAATTCCTCATCATCTTAGAGCTGTAAGTACATCTACTATGTAACAAACCGCCTGGTTACTCTAGTAACTTCTCGCAGGACTTTAATTACAAAAGCCGAAAAGTAAGTAGGGATTTCAATCTTATAGCCAGAAACTTTGAGTTTCAAAAGTGAAACAATAAAGTCAGAACACAAAAATAAAATCCGTTGCAAGCTGGTTTCTTTAGGCAGCGTGGCTAAATTTCGGTTCACAGGCCCTAAGCTCCAAGCGCTTCGTAGTTTTAACCAACGGCAATATACACGGTGACCCTTTTTTAAACTATAATCCCAAATATCTTTTAAAATACTTTATCTCTATTTTGATCTTGAGATCAATTTTCAAGGTCAAATGAGGATAAGACCCTTTTCTTAAATGAGAAATCCTATTTTTGACTGCGAAGGTAAAAAAAGCGGGAAATTTCACGTCCAAAACGACCTGTGGAAAAATGGCTTTTGTGACCTTGGAAAGGTAAAAACCTAAGGTAAAATGTCTAAGAAACGACTAGATGCCCTTTTCCTAAATTCTCTTAGTTTTTTGAGGTAAACAAACGTTCAAGATGCTTCATAAAAGTCGATAAAATTTTAAGGTGTACATCACTTTGACCATTATGACCATCAGATAAATTTTCAAGGTCACTTGTACGTCCAGACGATTCTTATTAGATTGAACTCTGTGCCCGCATGAATTTTTTTGTAGACTTCAGGCCGTGTATTGTTATCGCAACGACCCTCTCCCCCGTTTAAATACACACAGACAGAAACAATCATTTCTCATAAGATGTAACGACTGTGACTATGTAGTTAAAAAAGTGACAATCTTGACAATGTTACTTATATGTGACTAGTTAAAAAAAAAAGACAATTAGTCCTTACTTTTAGCGTTACCCGGAAACAATGGCATGAACGTAGTTAGTTCTGTTTCCTTTAGGGTGCTTTCTTGTCGTGAGTTCCCCTTGATTCTCACGTTTCGGGTGGTTGATTAACGTGAGTCCCTTTGCCTCTCTCTATTGCTGCCATTATCAAAATCAGCTACGGAGTAACTGTTCGAAGTACTCTCTTTTGCCTTGACGATACAAATCTTGTAGCACAATCTTGTTGAAGTCTCATCGTACGTGAGTTTTTGAACTTAAACTGTAATAAGAGATGGAATAGACGAGGAGGTTTATTCAAATGACCCCTCTGCTCACTAGATATAAGATCACCAAATTTCTTTTTATGGGGTTATATTAAATATGTAGTTTTTGCTCAGCGAGGCGTAACAAGAGAAGATCTGATGGAAAGGATTCGGTCAGCATACGCAGCCATCCTCGAGAAACTTTGCTGAAAACTGTGGACGGTTTTGACAAGCGTCAACGTTTGTGTCTTCAAGCCAATGAAGAGCACTTCGAACAGTTACTTCGTGGCTGACTGTAACACTGGTAGAAATGGTGAGAGGCAAGAGATCTTACGTTAATAAACCACCCGAAACGTGAGAGGCAAGGGAATCTTACGACAAGAAAGCACCCCAAGGAAGACGGAGCTTACTACGTCCATACCGTTGTTTCTGGGTAACGCTAAAAGTAAGGACAAAGTGTCTTTTTTTTGTCACTTGTCTCAGAGAAGTGATATTGTCAAGCTAGTCACTATTGTAACTACATAGTCATAGTCGTTATATCTAAAAAAAACAATTCATCCTGGCACAGAGTTCAACTTAAGAAAAATCGCCTTGAATTTCATGTGACCTTGAAAATTTTTTTACCCCGAAAAATCAAAACAATTCTGAAAAGGGCATCTGGTCGTTTCTCATACATTTGACCTTAATTTTTTACCTTTCTAAGATCACAAAATCCATTTTTCCAGAAGTTATTGTTTACGTGAAATTTCCCGCTCTTTTCGTTCGAAATCTTCTATGTGGATTGCAAATATAACATAACATTAATTGCATCTAAACTAGAGAGAATAAAATTCGCGATTAATCTTTAAAAAGTTAAATGACTCCTGCTTAAACTTTTAATGACTTAGGATTTATTTACAACTCATAGGAAATTATAGTTTATCTTCTGGATTCTAGAAGAAATAAAATAGTAACAGAAGTTGTTAGGATTTGTTGAAACGAAAACATACAAATACTAGAGTTTGCTAGAATTTTAGGTATTTTAGTTTTTTCTTGCGCTGGGCTTATTTTGGGTTGGTGATGCGCAAAAGCATGCAAGGGAGAAATTATTTTTGGATTGTTAAAAACGATGATAACTACGAAACAAGTAAAAAGAAATCAAATAACTAATGAAAACTTTAACCGCCTTCTTAAGCTAAAAGTGCTTTACGAAGAATCACATAAGTAGTCAAGTTTTGCTGCACACCAACTACACTAGAGTTATCTCATATGTAAATAGAATGGGACGAGTTCAATTTGAAAATTTGAATAATATCACAAGGCTTATCTGGAATACGTGTCAGACCAGGAAAGTTTAGATTTTTTCGACTCACATTCGATCGACTATGAATAAAATAGCGGGTAAGATTCACGTAGCTTAAAATAAATTACCGACAAGAAACTGCCCATTGTAAAATGATTTGATGAAACAAATCAATCCTTTCTTCGACCGTTGATAATTATTGATTTCAAACCGTAGATTTTCAAATTATTTATGTCTTACGGTCCAATCGTAAATCGAAAAATAAATATGAGTCAAAAAAACATGTTCTTCGAAACTCAGATATTTATTTCATAGAAAAAACTCCTTTTGAAACTTCCTGACGTTTCGATACACATGCGTACCTTTTTCAAAGGTTCTTAACCTGAGTTGATGATGGTTTAAAATAGTCAAACTGCATCGCAGTTTCTTAATCTATTTTCTTAAATTAAAATTGATATTAGATGTGTTTACATATTTTATCGTCCTTAATACATGTACTTGAAGTTACGAACGTTCATATGAACGAAATTAAAGATTTTTTCCCCCGAATTTTGTTTTGCCTAAATCATGTAGGATGACAAAAATTGATATTCCATCGGAAGAAGTTTTCAAAATTTTTAGGGGGATAACTACCCTCGCAAATCACCCATTATTCAAACATGCCAAAAACAATTTTGATTGTCGATATTTGAAAATATAAAAACGTCAAAAATCCTCTTTTTTATCTTACTAATTATAGAGTGGGTGAAAATGTTCGGAGAGACCCCTAAAAATCACACCTACTATATCAACACATAAGATGTTCAAAACGACAAGTTTCATTGTCGAAATTTGAAAAAAAAAACGTCGAAAATTCTCTTTTTTTATCTCGCTAATTACAGACTGAGTGAGAAAGTTCGCAAAGACCCCTAAAAACCACCCCTATTATATCAACACCTAAAATGTTTAAAACGACAAGTTTGATTGTCGATATTTGAAAAAACAAAAACGTCAAAAATTCTCTTTTTTTATCTCCCTAATTATATACTGAGTGAGAAAGTTTGGCAAGATCCCTAAAAACCACCCTTAATATATCCGAACCTAAAAGGTTAAAAATGACAAGTTAAATTGTCGATATTTAAAAATATAAAGACGGCAAAAATCCTCTTTTTTTATCTGACTACTTATAGAGTGGGTGAGAATGTTCGGAAAGACCCCTAAAAACCACCCCTACTATATCAAAACCTAAGATGTTCAAAACGACAAGTTTCATTGTCGATATTTGAAAAAACAAAAATGTCTAAAATTCTCTTTTTTTATCTCCCTAATTATATACTGAGTGAGAAAGTTTGGCAAGATTCCTAAAAACCACTCTTAATATATCCGAACCTAAAAGGTTAAAAATGACAAGTTAAATTGTCGATATTTAAAAATATAAAGACGCCAAAAATCCTCTTTTTTTATTTGACTAATTATAGGGTGGGTGAGAATGTACGGAAAGACCCCTAAGGACCACCCCTACTATATCAAAACCTAAGATGTTCAAAACGACAAGTTTCATTGTCGATATTTGAAAAAACAAAAATGTCTAAAATTCTCTTTTTTTATCTCCCTAATTATATACTGAGTGAGAAAGTTTGGCAAGATCCCTAAAAACCACCTTTAATATATCCGAACCTAAAAGGTTAAAAATGACAAGTTAAATTGTCGATATTTAAAAATATAAAGACGCCAAAAATCCTCTTTTTTTATTTGACAAATTATAGAGTGGGTGAGAATGTTCGGAAAGACCCCTAAAAACCACCTCTACTATATCAACTCCTAAGATGTTCAAAACGACAAGTTTCATTGTCGATATTTGAAAATAAGAAAGCGTCAAAAATTCTCTTTTTTTATCTCGCTAATTATAGACTGAGTGAGAAGGTTCAACAAGAGCCCTAAAACCAACCTTAATATATCCGCACCTGAAATGTTAAAAATGACAAGTTTGATTTATGTTTGATTCAAATAGAACTTTTCCAATGTTGTCATAACCATTGGAATTATCAGAAATTTTATTACAAACTTAGCATTTAGACCAAAACATGCAGACTACATATCTTCACCCTTATTGACCCAATTTGTCCGTTTTTGTCCGCCATCCTTAAGCTAAGACAACTTCGTTAATTATGCTAGAAAAGATCTGAAAATTTATTGGCGGATATTTTCAAGTGTGCTCTTTCAGAATCTGACCCGAAAATTTCTAAAGAACCACCCCTTCCCACCCTATTTTTTAATTTAAAAAAATGTGATTTTTTTCAATCGTATTTTTGATGCGTAGGAGGTCTTGACAATGGCTGAAATCAAAAAACCTCCGGCTCAAAGTGTCCAAATAATAAAGTTATACACACAGAGTATTATACACATAGAGTTTAATTCATGTAGAATTTATTTAAATGATTTTTTGATAAACATGTTCGAAATTTTTGTATGTGCTTGCGTATGGAACGTCTTTAGCCATTTCTTCAATAAAAATGTTATCAGTTTTAACCTCGTAGAGGTAGACGTTTATAAAGAACCTTTTTTTAATTATTATATATTTATTTTTTATTTTTATTTGAAATTTTTTTTTATTTTGAGAAAAATCCATATAAAAGCAGTTTTTCGTAAATATGTTATTTCAGGGGTGACCGCACCACCCCTTAATAAAGAGAAATTATTTTTCTGTGTGTATACATTTATTGTTTGGACATTTTCAGCTGGAGTTTTTGTGATTTTAGCTATTGTCAATACCTATTTTGCATCGAAAACACGGTTTAAAAAATTACTTTAAATAATCACGTGCCTTTTTTTAAATTGAAAAATAGGGTGGCAACGGGTAGTTTTTTTCGAAAATTTCGGGTTAGATTCCGAAAGAGCACACTTGAAAATACCCGCCAAAAAAATTTTCAGATCTTTTCCGGGATAATTAACAAAATTGTCCATGCTTAAACTTGACAGACAAAAATGGACAAATTGGGTTAATTAAGGGTTAAGGACGACGAAATATGTAAGAATAAATCATTTAAGACTTAACTTTAATAGGGTTCAAAAAGCGCAAATATTGAGGCCATGTAACCGTAACATACAAAAATTTCTTTTACATTTGTTGGAAACACAAATTACGTGTCACAAATTTAATGGAAAACAAACAGATTTTGTAGGAAGAATCCTTAATGTTGCTTTGTCGAACGAAGAAAGGCCTTTTCCATCATATTTTTATATTGATGGACCTGGTGGCTCAGGAAATACATAAATTTATACAACTACATATCACTTGTTAAAAGGCAAAGGAAAAAATGTATATACGATGGAATTTACAGGTATTGCAGCAATATTACTTCCACAAGGAAACACTTACATAAAAGTTTCGGTATTCCAGTTACTTTATTTTTCATTCCGTCTCCCGTATGCAAACTCAATCTAAAGACGCTCAATACTTACGAGAAGTAGATATTTTTATTCGGGACGAAGCTTCAATTGCGCCAAGGTATGCTTTGGAATTAGCAGACCGAACATTACCTGACTTCATGAATGTTGATTCGCCACTTGGTGGAAAAATTATAATTCTTGGCGAAGATTTCAGGCAATTAATGACTGTAAAAACTCATGCAATTCACAGCGAATTAGTTAATTTATCCATTAAATTCAGTTAACTTTGAAAACATGTCTCTCTATTTTCACTAACAAAAAATATAAGTACTTTATCACAAGAAGCAGAATTCGAAAATTATTTATTGTCAGTGAAGATGGTACTTTAAATCACAATGAGAATTACTTAATAGCCCCATAAAAATGTGTAGCTACTAAAACCGAAGATATAGTACAGACAATGTTTAGTAAACTTATTAAGGATCGAAGATTTGGAGATCTATCAAATACAGCTATATTATCGGCACGAAATGTTGATATTGAAGAAATAAATTACAGAGTCATGGAGCTATTGGACAAAACCACACAACGAATTCATGCAAGTGTAGATAGTGTTAAAAATTGTGATAATGGAGATATAAATGATGCAATACACCTTGAATACTTAAACACATTGAATCCATACCCTTCCTCCTTATGAATTACGCTTGAGAAATAATTTTATTCTTATCCTAATTCGTAATATTTCTATTAACGAAGGTCTATATAATAATACACATTCGAAAATAATCTTCTACGATGTCGCATTTTAACAGGTGATAAGGCAGGGCACCTTTCTTTATACAGCGTATTACATTGCATTGTGAAGGATAAACTTTCAATACTATCGGGTTAGATCTTCGTAAAGATGTATGTAATAATGGACAATTGTATGTGGCATTTTTCCGAGTTTCATCTTGGCATTTACTGAAAATTTTCCTAGGAGAGCAGCGGCAAAATAATATTATAAAGAATTATGTGAATGCAGAAATATTCAAATAATTTCGTATTTTTAAATAATTAAAAATAATATTTAAAACAAATTAAGTTTCATTATAAACTGTATCTTGAAAAATCAATAAAAACAAATTCATATATTTTTGGACAAAAATATAGGATAAACTTAAACGTTTAGAACATACATATGTGTAAATTGGAAAGGAAATTTGCAGCCGCAATAATTACAGCATGAAAAATACATGTTAGATCTTGAATTTTGTGTAAAGTCCTTTGGAGTTTTTCTTCAATTCCATTGAAAAATTTTTAATCTTTAAGAAATGTTTAAAAAATGTTAAAAACCTTATGAATTCTTTAAAATATCTGTGAAATGTTTATTAAATCTGTTATATTAATTTGAAAAAATTAAAATCTTTGGAATATTATAGTAAATGAAATCTATAAACCTAAAAATAAAAAAGTTGGTGAACACTATAAATCCGTTTTTTAGCAAAAAAGACTTTCTTATGTTCAAAATATACTTTAAATAAAATTGAGAAAATTAGATCGTTAAAAATGACGAGATGCTAAATTTATTACATTAACTTGTCATTCGGTTTTATATGCTTACGAAAAACATAAATAATTTTTAGAGCTTCTATATTTCTTTTACTTTTGAGAACTCGATAAAATAATTAATTGTTACTATATGAACACAAATAAAAAATCTGTAAATTAAAAAAATTGGGCACATTATGCGCATTCATAAACAAAAACAACATTCACGAACTTTCCAAAACTGCGATGAAAATTAGAAAAATTTAATTCCGACTAAACCCAACCCTAAAATATGCACATTATAAGAGACCCGAAAGTAAGCTGGTCTGTGCTAATGCGTTTCAGAATTTCAAACCTTTCTATGTACATGAATATACAGTTATAAAATCGACTGTGTGATGATTATGGTATATGATTTTATGAGTCTTATATCACTGACTAATCTAATATGCACTTATTATAGATTCAAATTTCATACAATTTAAAAAATATATAGTACTAAAAGTGATTTAAGTAGGTATGGAGACTCAATTTTATTAATACCCCCACAAACATATTTTATTTATGAAACATAGAAAAAAGACGCTACAAAATTTGGAAATTCTAATTTGAAAGACAACTTAAATTAGTGTTAGATTTCTTAAACTCCAAATGACTTAAAAATATACTTATCTTTTTACCTTTCTGTTTTATATATTCTATTCTTATAATTGGTAAAATAAATTTTTCCTTGGAACAAAATGAAGTACTAATACGGTGAACTTAAATCTTTGAAAAGACGAAACATAATCGTGTGTGATATTAAATTAATTAGGAATCGACCAAAAAGTATAATATGTATATGCGAGACCGATCAGTGAATGAGAAAGCTTGAATTTTCGATTTTTCAAGAAAATTCAAAAATTTGTTATGATAATATTCTAGCGCATACAAAAAGCAACATGTTTCTTTTCATGAATTCTTTTCATATCGTGCGTTATTTGGCTTACAGTTTTCATTTTCGTATGTCTTCAGGAATTTTGTAAATGCTATAACTCTGGTAATTTTTTGTTTGATCAAAAGAAGTTTTGAGGATAAATTGTTCGCCTTTTGGAATACTATGAATATCCGTACAGAGAAGTTTAGAATCTTGAAAAAAAGTGGACTCAAAAATATTCAAAATGCGTTCACCTTATAAATTTTTATTCAAAATAGCTGATGAACGAACTGGACCTCTTTAATTTAGGACAATAAAAAATATACCAATGGTCAATCCAATTTTTTAATTCTTTCGAAAGTTATCGTGCTAACAATCTAAAAATATGCAGACACACTAACGAACGAACGGACGGATAAATTCGTAAAAACCTGTTTTTCGGATTCGGAGATTCTCAAAATGTGGACATTTGATCAAAACTAGGGCAATAAAATTTTACACAAATGCAGGTACCCTAAATACTTTTTATTTTGTTTCTATGATAATATATACTTTCCAAATACAAAGACAATTGGAAAAAAGTTTTATAACGAAGAAAGTAAAATAGAGTGCATTCAAAATGAATAAAAAAAACTAAAAAAAACTTTAAAATAAATCTGAAATCGAGCAAAAACATCTGAAGAAAATAAGTGTTGCACACAAAATAGAGGATGAAGGTATTCATGTATTTTTCAGAAAAAAAGAGCTTCAAAGATGGTAAATTCCCCTAAATTGCTTCACATAATTAACCTTTTTAATTGAATCTTGTGCTCATTATTTTTAAAGTTTGTTTAATTTTAAGTAATGCGATCTGTTGTAAATGTATCACCTTGTTCTTTTTCGCAGAATAAAATTTATCAGAGGATATGCAATAATATATTAGCTGACAACGAATATTGAATCTTTTATGTCACTCCTATTGAATAATTTTAAAATTTCATCAAATTATATATTATTATCTTTACATAACATTTTTATAGATTGGACTTATTATTTGTTGTGAGCTATTCTATTATTGTGCATTATGTGATAAATTTTATCTTGCAAACAAGACAGGGAGATTTTCAATGTTTAAAAATTATTAAAACAGGAGCATCATGAAAATTTCCACTTTAAGATGTACTTGGGTTTAGAGTTTGGAAAAATTATGCATGTTACTCTTTCGATTCTGTTATTTGTATGAACTACGATATCAATTTACATATCCGCAACAATATTATTAGATTTCATTCTTTGGTGGGCAATCAGTTAACCTCGCCAAAATACACTAATCTTTTTAAATATGCATTGTACAAAAGCGAATATAATCCAAAAAAAACATGTAAATTAGAAAATCCGGTGGACTTGAGCTTCGGTGATTCTTGTAAAATACATTTTGACATATTAGGTTGTACGATTATCGCTTTAATTTGATGTTTGTGTTGTAAGAAATTATTATATTTTAAACAGTTTTTTGACGAATATCATTATTGTTTAAATTTAGAAGAACAGTTTAGCAAATTATTAATCTACCCTTTTAAAAGATTTGACTGGTACAATTTTTATTAGCCCCTCAAAGTGTACCTGTTAGCCTCGTTTGCTCACATGTCAGTTGCATCTTTCACCTTCCCTAAAGAACAATGAAAAAGAATTATTGTCAGGAAGCCAAATTTACCAGATATTTTCACAAAGTAAAGAAAAAATCACGCGTTGCCTTTTTTAACCGCTAAGTCCAAGAATTGCCGTATCATAAATCTGGTCTGATTAAAAAATCTATTTTGTCCAGGCTTTCATTAGAGTGTGCAGGTAACCTGTTAAGGAGTTCTAAAAACATTATTTTCATGGTTTTTGAAGCGTTCTGAATTTGACAATTTAACTTTTATGTAAGTGAATTTCATATATTTTATACGCGACATCTTCATAAAAAGAACAAGAGCAATGGAACGTTGGTGTAATTACGCTGTTCTCTTCAAGGAGAACTTCCAGCGGTAATAGTGAAAAAGGAAAAACACTCAGAAAAAAATTAATTAAATACTTGAAGCTCTTACAATTTATTGTGATAGGCTTTTTGTTTTAAATTTCTTTGCCAAATAATATTATCTCTTCATGAGGCGGGGTAAAAAAATTAGACTTTAATCATCCCCATAGGTTTTCAACTATTAACATGAAAAGAGCTATAAGCTATTTTTCCGGAGAATACTTATTAGAGACTATTATTATTCTTGCTATGCTTTCTTAATAATGTATCCTCAGTATGGTTTTATTTTTAGAAAACAGGGAGGTTAGAAGGTTCATGAGGACCCTGAGCCCCAGTAAAGTCTCCAATCAAATCAGAGTTATATAACTACCGTGAGGCTGGTTAGAATTATTGAAAATTCAAGATAGGTAGTAAAAACGCAAAAAATATATTAAACGTTTTATGTAACTATTGAAAATAATTTATTCTAGTCAAATACTACAGTGAATCAGCTCGTTTTCTGCTCATGGGCCTTATTATGCAGGGTCATGAAAATTTATCGGACCCCCCCCCCCAGAATCAGCGAAAATATGCGTTTTCGTGAGAAATGTTTCAGACAAAAGTTCCAGGGTTTTGGACGAGGATCTGAATGCTAAACTTGAAGCTAACCTTGATGTTGACCTTCAAGGTGATTTCAACGTCAACTTTTATTTTTCAAATGGAAAACCTCTATTTTTGACACCGCTAATCAAAAAAAGCAAAATTTTACGTTTAGATATGCATCACTTTCTCTTACGAAAAAGACAGGGAGATTTTTAATGTTATAAAATTATTCAAACAGGAGCAACATGCGAATTTCAACTTTTAGATGTATTCGGGTTTAGAGTTTGGAAAAATTATGCCTGTTCCTCTTTCGATTCTGTTATTTTAATAACTACGATATCAATTCACATATCAGGAGGTCTCATCAGTCCACAAAAAAAACCCAATGGGGATTCGGCCCGCAGAGTCGAACTCCATTGAGGGCCTCGTCAATCCACAAAAAAGGATAGTATGTGTATCACGAACCTGAAATGACCCCGAAGGTTATCGGGTCACATGACGTTGATGAATTTCTGAACGAAAAATTTTCCTTTCTTTCGATTAGTGGTTTCAAAAATTAGGGCTTCCATTCGAAAAATAAAAGTTGACCTCGAAAAAACCTTCAAGGTCAACGCCAAGGCCAGCTTAAGGGCCACCATTCAGATCCTCGTCCAAACCCTTGAAGCTTTTGTCTGAAACATTTCTCACGAAAACGCATATCTTCACTGATAGGGGGGGGGGGGGG
>NC_046660.1:40220230-40223615 GCF_010883055.1 Belonocnema kinseyi | reverse complement strand
CCGTTTCGTTTTGATGACCTTGTATCTTCAAATAAATAAATCCCAAACCGCTTTACCAACAAAAAACCTTTTCGGTCCACTCTATTGGGGTTCTTCTCTATTTTATTTAAAATTTCACGAAAATGAAGTTTTAGTTAGGGAAATAAATCATTTATCTTTGAAAATCTTAGTGCAAACTCTTTTATAAATTAGTTCGAAAAACGACAACCATTTTCACTGGAGAGTGCTTCGCTCGCACGTTTGAGCGCACCTAGGGCGCGCGACTGTTGGTTCTCGCGTTTCGCGCTCGATATTGTATTTAACTCGCGCTACGCTCTCGATTATGTATTTACCTCGCGCTACGCGCTCGGTCTTTATATTTTTGCACATTCTTGCGCAAAAATTTTAAATTTAAGACTCGAAACATCCACCACTGTAATTTTGTGATTGTGAATTCTCTTTCGTCAAAAAAGCTTAGCTCGAGAGTTTAGGCGCACTTACGGCACGCAACTGAGGGCAATCGCATTCCGCGCTTAGTTTTTGAATTTCTTCCGCATTCGGGCACAGATCTTTTAAAATCAAAGGTAAACGGACCGACAACTGTAATTTTGTGATTTTGAACTCTCTTTTCTTAAAGCACTTTTGGCTTTAACGAACACATTCCATCACGTATCTCGTGCTTCGCACTTGACTTTGTCCAACCTGTTTACTTTTCTACATTATACACAACACTTTTATATCAATTGTAATACATTTTTTATGTAACGCTGCCAGGGATTACTTATTTAAAAATTGTAAAATAAAAAGCAAATTATATTTATCATGATTATTTTTATATTTGCTTCTTATTTTGCTTTAAATTGTATTCTAAGCTGCGCTGAAATATGTATCATTTCAATAAATGTATATCATTAAAATTCATAATATGCATAAAAATTGAATAATACTAATTCTTATTTCCTTGTTTTTATAATTTTTTTATTTTTGATCTTGTTTTTTACGATTAAATAAAAAAACTGCGCATCTGCATAGAGTATAATACAGGAATCTATATAGGGTCCTATATAGGAGCCTATGTCCTCTTTTGTATTTTCTGTGCTTTTTCCAAAAAGTTAATTTTTTAATTTTCAATCTTATGTTTTACGATTTAAAGAAAATCTACTCATCCTATCGAAAAATAATTAATAATAAATTTATCGATCTCTTTAGGCGAACAACTCTTGACTGGTAATTTAAGTTCATACCTTGTGTCTTTTTTTCAAACAAATTTAATATTTTTATTTAGAATGTTATTTTTTACGACTAAAGCAAAAACTAACTGTCCTATCGAAAATTATAGCTCTTTTTTGGGTCAAGAAATTTTGTCTCATTTTTTCTCGAAGTTTATATCGAAAAGTGATTCATTCTTATTTTGTAGTTATTTCCAGGGCGCGCAATTTGAGGTTTCTCATTTTTTTCTTATCTTGCATAGTCAGAAGTTTTGTGGTTCGATTCCCAATGGAGTGAAGATGGAGTAGGATCTTTTTTTCAAGAAATAATTTTAATTTAAAAATATTATTTTCCATCTACTCTTATTAAGACGTTAAGCATTTTCTGTTATTGAAGATTCTTAACTTGAACGATATTGTATAGATTTCCTGCCTTCATGGTTTGGAGGGTTGATTTACTGTCGGTAAGGTACAATCTCTGATGATATACTAGGCAGTCTGATAAGTCCCTGAAAAATGAAACACGGAGACGTTTTTTTGGCCAAAGGTGGTTTTATTTTTTAACATACTCTCCTTTTAGGTCGATACAGCGAGTCCAAAGATTTTCTAACTTTTTTCAGGTACTTATCAGACTGCCTAGTAGTAGATAAATTAAAAAAATTTAAATAATTACTTGCATAGTTTGACCAAAAAATCTATTTTTTGGATTTTTTATTATTTTTGGTACGGTCAAATTTGAAGCGTTCAAGTTCTCGACCAAATTGAAAAAGTTGTTATTATAGTCCTGTAGGGATTTCAAAAAGTAAAATTTTTCTTCTCTTGACTTTTTTCATATCATGCGTTTTTTGGCTTAAAATGTTCATTTTAATTTCTGTTTTGGATTTTTAAAATGATCTAACTCTGATAATTTTTTTTTTTTTATTGAAAATAGTCATGGCGATAAATTGTTTGAGTTTCTGAGTACTATGACAAACCGTACATAGAATTTTTAAATCTTGAAAAAATGTGGTTTCAAACATTTTGGGTACGATCAAATTTGGAATTCTCAACTTTTCGACAAATTTAAAAAAGTTGTTATAATAATCTTGTAGGGCTTTCGAAAAGCAAAGTTTTTCTTCTCTTGACTATTTATCATATCATGCGTTGTTTGGCTTAAAATGTTCATTTTAGTTTGTTTTTCTGGATTTTGAATATGCCCTAACTCTGATAATTTTCTTTTTATAAAAAAAGTCAGAAGAATAAATTGTGTAAGTTTTGAAGTACTGTGTACGATCAAATTTTTAATTTTCAACTTTTTGACCAAATCGAAAAAGTTGTTATCATAATCTTGTAGATATTTCCAAAAGCAACGTTTTTCTTTTTCAGACTTTTTTTCATATCATGCGTTGTTTGGCTTAAATCGTTCATTTTAGTTTGATTTTCTGGATTTCGAAAATGCTATAACTGTAGTAATTTTTGATTTTTCAAAAAAAGGCATAAGGATAAATTGTTAAATTTTTTTAATTCTATAAATAACCGTAAAGAGAATTTTTGGAATTAAAATAATGGTCTTAAAAATATTCAAAATGTGCCCAGTTTTTGAATTTGTATCCAAAATGGCTGGCTAATGATCTTGACCTTTCGTTTAGACATTCGTAAAAAAATGTTTTTCGGATTTACGGGGTCTCAAAACGTGGATATTTGGCGAAAAATGGGGGGGGGGGGGTAAATTTTACACAAATCTGATACGTTCTCTGATGAGAATGTAAAAATTGGTTTTTATATTATATGGACGAATTTTATACTTTTTTATACTTTATTATGAGTTTTGCTGTATATTCTTGTACTTTATTATGGTTTTAATAATTTTAAAGAAAATACGGGGAATTACCATATCGCATCCATAAAATTATTCGCTTACGACTGAGGATGATAATTTATATTGAAAAGACGACAATTCATTTTACTTTTAAAATGGGACGACCAGTCATTGCTAAAAATTACAAAAAGATGGTATGATTTAATTATGCAATATTAACGGGAAATAATACGTATAACAAAAATAACAAAATAAAGCAGTACACAGACTTTAAAAAAACATGTTAACACTTTTTCAGAAGAACTACCGCCATTTTTTCAATTACAAAAATTTTATTTACACTTTCTCTGGATTTAAAAGTGAACGGAAAAGATTCACAAAAATCAAATAGAAAAATTTT
>NC_046660.1:40215473-40220130 GCF_010883055.1 Belonocnema kinseyi | reverse complement strand
ACGATGTCATATGAAACTTGAAATGTTTGGTATTGGATATTGTTGACAGATGACAATACGCCAATTAGCACAAATGGTAAATTCCGACAGTGCCTACAAGTGCGCCTACTGGCCGCTAAATGGCAATACCGGTTTCATATGTATACACCTGGTAATCACCCACAGGTCGTATTTTTAAACTAATTTATAAGTTCTTTTTTCAGAAATGTTCAGCATGAAATTTTCAAGAGAATTATGGTTTGGGATTTCTAATTTTTTGTCACTAGATTAACAATATATAAAGAAATAATGTGAAAAATTTTGCCATTTCAGCCTTGTGAATTTTTATCTCAAGAAAAAATACAGAAAATGACTTACCATCAGCTAGAAGTATTGAAAGTCAACATTTCTCTTCACAATGACCTATAGATTACGAATAAAGTATTATTTTCAAGATGTCCCCACACTAAATCTGTTTTATAGGGTCCTGAAGAAACTCTAATAATAATAACTGAACAAATGAGTTTTGTGATTTTTGGGTGCTAATTACGATTTTTTTTGGTTTTTGATGCAAATTGTTGCTAATATATGAAATAATACTTAATACTCATAATAAGGTGTTTAGAATGGTCGCTTAACAATTTCTTATTGTTTTCAGAAATTGTTCAAATTTTTGTTCAATTTTTAATTAAGCTTAGGTTATACTTAATTACTGTTAACAAAAATAGTTGTTCAAACAATTTATTATTATTTTCAATAATATTAACATTCAATAATGCTAGAAAGTTGCGGTTTTTTCTGAACTCTTTCATTTTTGTCTACTTTTTACTAAGTAATGTAATAGTTAATGCAAGTTAAGAAACATTCTTATTTAGATAATTGTTTATTGTTTATAACTATCTTTTCAAAGAGTACTGCTAGAAATAAGCTTTTTTCATAAATATTTAGTTTTTATTTGACGGTGTAGTTCTAGAAAATAATAATAATAAAACCTCAAAATAATATTTTTTGAAATAGTATTGTAATGTTTTAAATACATTTCTTTGCTTTTTTCTATTCAATAAAAAAATTATTGCAAACAAAAAAGCTATCTTACACAAGAGACAGAAACATACACTGCCCGGCACTTTTGTTGTTGTTGTATATATCGCTTTAATTATACCAGACGTAAAAAATGTCTCTTTAAAAGGTTAATTGTTTTCGAAATTTTGTTTACAATAAACCCAGAGTGAAGCCAATTTGTCTAGTTTCCAAGTAAATATTGAAAAAAATAGTGTAAATTTCAATGTTTTCTTAAATTTTCAATAACTTCCGAAATATTAAACGTTTCTCAATGTTCTTGGGTTCATTTTGAAACTTCTTTTCTCACCGTATCACAGCAGCTTACGAGTATGAATCGTAAAAAGTTTCTTTTCGAATGGCGAGAATTTGAATTTGTAACGAAAAAGTTGGAAAAATTAAAATATTATTTTTAGTAACAAAAATAATTTTGTAACATATACGAAACATATAATCATGGATTTTCTTTGTTATTTCCCTTAAATATATATTCATGTAACTTTTATTTTATTTTTATTTTGATTTCAAATTTCGGAATACCATATATCTTTGATTCGGTCAAATATTTGGTTGCAACAATTAGACTATATTTGATTAAATTTCGTATTTGAGGCTAAAAAAACCTACATCTAAGAAGTATAGATTGTGTTCGAAGATGCCTTGTATAGTTTTCAGGATACAATCCCCGGTATAAATTCTAGAAGCAAGTGTAGAAGTATCCTTAATAAACCTATAGTTATAGTTACAAGATTATAGATTAATTTATGCGTAGTATTTTATGCTAATTTATAGTAACTTACCGGTCATTTATTATAAAATTGAGTAATTTCCTTGGGCTTAATCAGGGTCAGTAAATACTCATAATCATAAATTCTACATCAGTGTATTAATCATCGTCGTAAGTTCTACAATCAGTAATACTAAAACCTATTTTCAATAGTAAAAGCAAAATTTACTATGGTGTGAACTGTCCTATACTTAAGTAAAGCATACTGGTGATGTAATTTTTTTCATTAAAGTAAAATAAATTGAAATTAAGACGTATCTTATGAATGACGAATTCTGAAAATCTGAATAAGAGGTTCGACAGCAGCTACAAGGTTGTTTAACGATTTTTTCTCCACTGATTTATTATATTCCTTTACTGAAACCCAATTAAAATAGTAGGACCAGATTATATATCAGCAATCTATATGTGTCAATGTTGTTGCTGCGTTCGCTATTGTGTGTATTTTTTTTTTGGTTCACATTTAGCAAAGCAAAGAAAGAAATGCGATACCAACTTTTTTAAAATGACATGTTAGTAAAAAAAAGAATAAACAAAGTGTGTACTCTTCCAGAACGACTTGGTTTCTCTGTAGCAATCACTAGATATTAAATTAAGGGTCTTATTATCATGAATTCACTGTATTTATTTATTCTAACCAATCCTCTTTAATCATGTCACTACCTTTTTCAGCAATCATAATAGTTGGTGCATTCGTATTTCCTCTAATCACAACTGGCATGATAGACGCATCAATAACTCTCAATCCTTTAATTCCATGAACTCGCAATCTTGGATCAACGACAGCTTCCGAATCTTCTTCAGGACCCATTTTGCATGTTCCAACAAGGTGTTGACCTGCAGTACCCAATTGTGCCACAACACAGGTCCAATATTCATCTGAGTTAAATTGAAATTTATCGCAAGGAGGCATAGAGTTAGCATTAAGTTTGAATTGATATCTTTCCATAGTCGTGGTATTGAATATACTGAGACCAATTCGAATACCCTGAATCATACGTTTGAGATCTGGTTCGGCAGTCATATATCCAGGATGTATAAAAGGTGACCCCCAAATTGGATGAGTAGCATTTAGTTTAATTAATCCTCTACTTTCCGGAGCCAGTAATATTGTAGAAATTAAAAATTCGCTTTCATTTAACATAATCACAAACAGTTGTATATCTGGAACTTTTTTATTTATTTCATACTCTGTGCGAGCATAAGCAGAAAGAAGTACTGAGCTGCTTACGGAGAAACGTCCTTCCTGTGTTCTTGCATAATAACTAAAGTTTTTTACTTCTTTTTTACATTTGTGAAGATTATCTGATGACACGTTTTTTATTATTCCCGAGACACCGATAGTTATATAATGATCGTGAAGATTGTGACCGACTGATAAGTTTTGATAGACGTTGATTCCAAGCTTTTGAAGTTCGTCAGCTGGTCCCACACCTGAAACCATCAGTAACTTTGGTGAGTTTATAACACCTGCGGATACAATTATCTCTTTCTTTGCCATAAGTATCCCAGTAATTCCAGTGTGTCTGTATTTATATTCAACACCATAAGCTTTTTTCGAGAACGGATCTATCAAAATTTTAGTTACGTAGATTTTATTTTTAACAATCAAGTTGGGCCTTCTTCCTCTAATTGGACGAATAAAGGCTGCATTGGTACTTTCCCGAACTCCATTGTCTATAGTTACTTGTACATTAGTTATTCCTAATTGACTTTCGGCATTTAGATCTCTGGTTGGATATCCGAGTTCGTTGAAAGCTTCTTGTATTTTTTCTCCTGCTGCAGAAAGCAAAGGAAACTTTGATACTGTGAGATATCCTCCAGTTCCATGATATCTCGGGTTCTGCCTAATGATCTAGATTAAATTAGAACTTTACAATAATTTATTCCATATTAAAATAACTTCTCGATTATTGACAAATTTGTGTTACTCAATTTATAATTACGTCTGGGTCTTCGTTATCCTCTGACTTCTTAAAATAAGGTAAAATTTCATCATAGCTCCATCCAGGATTTCCCATTTTGGCCCAGTTATTGTAATCATTTTTATTACCTCTCATGTAAATCATGCCATTTAGTACACTTGTGCCACCCATTACCTGAAAATTAAATTCAAACTTTATATAACAAATCCTTTTCATCATTTATAAAATATAAGTGATAAAAATGCAAAATAAAATGACCAAAGAATCTGTATTATCATTAGAAAATAACATGAATTCCTAACGTTTTTTAAGACTATATGGCGTTATGAATTAAACATTTTTTAAACTAAGCTTTTTATGATAATAATAGATCTTTTAATTCAATCCTCTGGGAATTAAACCATATAAATCCCTATATCCGGTCGGGTGCTTTTAATTTAATTTTAAACATTTCTAATTCATAACGCCGTCTAGTCTGAAAAACGTTAAGATTTGATGTAATTCTCTAATGATAATACAGATTAATTGAAAATTTTTAGTGTAAACACCTGGTAAAATAATTCGTGTATTTCTGGAAACGGATTTTTCTTTCGATCTCTCTAGTAGCTAAAGGGAAAAGCAATCGATTGACTCCTGAAGTTCTGTGGTTCGATTCCCAGTGGATCGAAGGAGAAGATCTTTTTTCAGAAAGAATTTGATTAAAAAAAAAAATTATACTCTTCCACGAGGCAGCCTGCAGCTTTTGTTCATTAAACATGCTCTTTCCTCTGCTTGAGTTGTATAATTCCAGTCGATTTCTGTTTTAAAAAGTTCGACAAAAAAGCCAGGAATTTCAGCTGCAACTGGTTCCTCTCCTCCCGCTTCAAGTAGCATTACCTGGAAAAAATATGCAAATCAACATCTGTCC
>NC_046660.1:40176911-40215373 GCF_010883055.1 Belonocnema kinseyi | reverse complement strand
GCGAGGGCGCATACTTTGAATAAAATATTTGTTATCATTCTCTTGAAATAAATGTGTTTTTTTCTTGAAAAAATACCGGTTTTATATGTATACACCTGGTATGTACAGTAAATTCCTATTTCAGATGACTGTGGTTGGTACGAGTGCGTCGGTCTATTCGTGCCACGTGCACGCCCGGCAATAAAAAATTGTTTACATCACTTAAAAAAAAACTATTTAGCTTAAATTTAGTGAAAGTTTTCCTTGAACACCAAGGAACAACTTTACCACTGGAAGTAATGATTTGCAATAATTTTTATATTTCAAATATGAAAAAGAAATCTACTTTTAAAACATTATTGGCCTCAGAAGGGGTTTTTCTAATTAGACAAAAAAAAGAGATCATTTCTTCGAAAAGAAGCCGAGTTTTCGTGAGTTTAGTTTAAAAAGTAATTGATTTTGGTGCAATGAAAATTTTCGGTTTTTAATTTTTAGCAAAAAAACTATCAGTTTAATGAAAATAAAAAGTAATTTAAAGAAACCACACGCTCAATTAATCTCTTCAATAATTGATTAAAACCTAAATTTCAAATGAAATCTCAAACTGTTTTTTAGATTTTCAAAACAAAGTAAAAGAATTAATGTAGGCCGCCTCCATCTGCACTAAAATACGATAAGCGTAGAACAAATGTTTTCGGTGAAAACAAGCTTAAGCATCTCTATTTTTAGTTCACAAAATCCTTGAATCATTTCTTGTTCCCGAAGGTGAAAAAACTATTTTATTTTTGTCGAAATTTGTTGAGGACGTTTCGAAGAATAAAAGTTATGGCTAATTAGTCGCAGTTGTACTGACAAGGAGAAAATCTGAATTAGTTTTTGAAGCTATTCATGATTCCCATGATTAAAAGTACTCAATAGACTTTAAATTAACTTAAGCAGTAATGCAAGAACTCTGAGTGATCTTTCTCGAAATTAGTAAAACAGCGTAAGGTGTCAACACCTGTTGAAAGCTAGTGATGAAAATATATACTTCGAACATAGAAACATAGGAACAATAAACATAACTATTTTTAAGGCTTAACCGTCTTTTTATTAATTTCCAGAAATAATAAATACGATGTCATCCAGTACTTTTCGTAATTCATTTTTTGAAATTCTAATTCCAACAAGACGAGATTTGTGATCTCAAACCACGTGAACGCTCCGAAGATAAGAGTCAAGTTTAGCATTTAATTTTTCACTTACGTAATATCCGTCCTGACATGCATCGTAGGTTTCGACGTATTTAATATGGCTATCTGTCTTCTTCGATGATAATAATGATTACACTGCGATATTCGCAGCTTAACTTAAAGTTAACTGATTTTGCATGCAAAGTTTTTTTTGTATAAATATCTCTAAGTTTTAAAGTGCATTTTTTATTGTGTTGCAAAAGGTAATTAAAATTGAATAATTTTTAAATAGAATAAACAAATGTTGAACTATACTGCTATGCCCGTTTTGAGCAGAACTATAAGGTAAAGGTAATAGTTTTGGCGCTAGCGACTGATAAACAGAAAAAGGAAGGAAGTAGCAAAACAAAGACTTTTAAAGTAGTTATTACTAGGAAAATATGTATTCTGGAAAAATGAAGAAAATTGCCTGATCATGAACAAAGATAAGCTTTTACAAAATTTAGAATGATTCTTTTGTCTGGGCAGATATATATTCGAAGTTAAAAACCATTCTTCTTTTAGTAATACATATTTGATTCAAATAGTATTCAGAATGTCTTGATTAGGGACGATTCAAGTAGAAAACTAGTCAAAGAATTTTCACTCGGAGCTTAATGGTCAGGCGGTCTGGCAACAAGTACATGGGACCACTGACTGCAAAACGGTCCCAGAGGTACAATACATTTACATGCATTAAAGTTGAGCACTCAAACCCCTTTGCAATTACATAATTTGAAATTAGTAAAAATAATTAAATTTCGGCCTTTTTAGATTTAAATTAAAACTGGTTCAAAGAAAACGTTATGTTTGAACCAAATGTTATTTTTCATGAAGATATACGCGAAATATTCAATTGCGGTAGATCATAATTATTTAAAAATAAATCTTATATAGTGTGCAATGATTTAGCCTAGGATAGTAGAGAGTATATGCAAAAACGAATTGCTTATTGAAAATGACTTTTTAAATAGATTTTCTAAATGCTTGACAGATAGCATGTCAACTGAAAAGGGTGATCGCAAAATGTTAAGTTTTTTTCATAAAGAATAAAATAATTTCGTTTATTTTTATTTTAGAAAGTGCAAATTCGTAAATAAATATAGGAAAAGAACTCTACTAATTTTTATGAAATTCGCGAAGCAATTTATTTAAAATTTGTTTTTTATGTTAATATATGATTTATGATGATATATGATAATATATGATTATGTTACATATGATGGCTATAAACAAAGAACATACCGTATCTTGAAACTCATTTTTAGCAGAAATGTAGAAATACCTTTGAAAATAGTCCATTCTTTAGTAAAAAATGGGAGTGAAATATAAGATTGAGATTATGGAAAAAATAATCTTGTATTTAAGAAAACCTGTTTCGCATAGTTTTTATTCTCTTTCGAATAATCAAATGAACAAATTTCAACGTCCGACCTGTCATTTTGTAGATATTCGGGAAAAATACATTTTTTTGCAATGTGTTTTTCTGTGAGGTGAATAAGTTTATTGCAAAAAAGAACAACTTTTTTTGTTATCTTTAACGACTACTTGCACACACTATCGGTTCCAGGATATCAAACATGGGGAAAAATAAGCTACATATATTATTGTTGCATTTTTAATACATAAAATATTTTTCGCATAAACACAGAATAAAAAAAACTGTTAATCTTTATAAATAATTATTTGTAGGTCTTAACAGTGTTAAGAAATGGCCAATCGATGCAATTCAAAGGCGCGCATAAATACATTTGATATTGTCTTGTTGTATTTGGAACATTAACAAACTTTTTCTCATGTGAATAGAGTAAATTTTCTTTTTACAGTAATTAGAAAACAACTTTTAAATTGGCAATCAAGCTATATAAAAAGGCGGAAAACGCGTGCAGGCATTATTGAAAATGCCAAAATGCATTTTGTCTTTTTTCAAATTTTAAAACAATGAAAAATATTCTGTATGACTTTTTCGCCTAGAATAAAGTTATGGAATCGAAAATTCCGGGTGCCCCGTAATATTGCTTACTGAGCCACCCCACCTTGTCCTGCGATGGGAGAAAGCAACATATATTTTTTATCGTAGTTCTACACGTCAAAGCTGTAGTTTGAGTTATCCCAAAAGAGAACTAGAATGAAAGCAAACCTTCCAGCATCGTGTACTAACAAACCAAATATGCTCATTTTGCAAATATTTCAACCATAGCTAAAAAAAATTAAGATATAAAATAGTGAATCCTTAGGTATTTTAAGAGCATAAATTTGAGTAGTCCTCTTCCCTTTACTTACTTAATACCTTCTCTTCTTCGCGACAACATCCCATTCATAAAAAATTATAGTTGTAAAGTATTTTACACTTTCTAATAGTAAAATTAAAATTTTCTTTAGATTGATAAGTTTTTACTGCACTTCGAACATTCAAATCATTGCTATAAAAATATTACGATATGGAACTTTCTAATCAATATTGACATAAAAGGTTCAGATGTGTTATTCCCGTTAATATATAGTTAGAATCTGCATTACTAATTTATCACCTCAGATACAGTAATGTTTTTAAAAATGTCGAATCGTAAAAAAGTATCAAAAACGGGACAAGGTATAATTTATAAAATTTGTTTAAAAATTTACAAAATCGATTGACTTCTTTTTAGTCACGCAATTTCTACTTTTTAAGAAGTTTACGACAAAGACAACATTCGAATAATTTGAGAAATTAATTCTCAATAAGAAATTTCATCTTTTTTGTTCGTAAATATATATATTTTCTGAAAAATCAATGATTAATTCTTGTTTGTAAAATATACGTAATAATTCTTTAAAAGGTGATAGAAATTGAAATATTAAAAACTTTTTATTGTAACGTACTAAATGACAGAGATTAGAAATCAGACACATTCATATTTACAGCCTATGAATTTCGTAATTACTGACAGCTAGTTGTGGTTATTTTTACTTTCCCGCCTTGACAAGATTTAAGATAAAAACTCGTGTCCAATTGAAACTGATATTTAGAAAAAATAATCATTCAAGGAAATTAATTTTTCACGAAAAAGGTCGATATCTTGACAAAATATGTATGTTTTCAATTAATTATTTAAATTTTCAGCAAATTTTATACATTTTATAGCCAATGGCGGAATTTTTAAATGAAATAATTAAATTTCTATTACAAAAATGATTAGAAACTTTAAATTTTCTACAAAATAATTTAATTTTTTAAAAAATGGTTGAATTTTTTATTCAAGAAGACTAATTTTCTACAAAGCACTTGTATTTTCTATAGGGAAATTGATTTTTTAGTTAACATATAAATTTTAAAACAAAGAACCAATTTCAAAGACTTTTTCTCTTAAAAATTAAAAAAAATGTTTCATCGGGTAAAATATTTAAAAAAACGGCATAAAATATTATTTAAAAAAAAGGTAACATTTAAATAATTTCAAAAATTAATTCCTAATAAGAAACTTAACACATATTGAATAATAAATAATTTATAATTGCGTGATGGCGAATAATCAATATAAGAAAATCATAGCACCATCATATTAGCAATCATATTAGCTTGAATTAAATTTTAGCTCATGCCATTCTGTAGTAAGTCTAGATAATTTGTTTAAAATTATATGTATAATTTTTTAATATTGCTAAGTTGAATTTATACATTAAATTGAATATTTTCTTCAGTTTTCATGTCCGTGATTTGGTCCGCGACAACAGAGCATTCCATAAAGTAGTTGCGAAATAGTTTCTTCGGTTGACAATAATTTTAAGAATAAAATATAATCATCTTCAAATTAATTCATACTTTCGATACTGATGATTTAAAATTTGAGTTTAAATTTATTGTTTTGAAAAGTTCCTATAAAATATGATTTATTGCTTCGAGGAATTGGGAAAAAATTTAAGATTTCGAATTTTTAAGTGTTGAACTATATCATTTCATGGGATTAAAGTATTTCCAATCATTAATATCAGAACAAATAAAATTGAAGTTAGTTGAACAAGATCATATTGCAGAAAAATATAATAAGAATAAGAGTTTTTTTACATTTCCTTCTATTCTGATCATTTTCAGCTGTACTTATTGCAGTATTAAATTTGTTGTTTAGTACAGTTCTAATAAGGGTTTAAGGCTCTATCTAGCATTAATATTTATTTATTAAAAACATAATTAGCGTAAGTTCAAAAACTAAGGTAAAAAGAGGTTTATTTTTTGTTCAAACATAGAACATTTTTTAATTTTTTTAACTCAAAGTAAACTTTAAGTTTTTGTCATTACGAGCTTTAAAAGTGATAAGATAATTCTTATCCATAAAAATTAAATTAGTTGGTTTTTGAAAATGTACCATCTGCTTCAGCAATTTTGAACTTTCTGAATATGAGTAATCAAAATACTCTTTCCTACAGTTTCGTTAGGTTTTTCACGTATTGTTCATGAATCGTGACCTTTTTGTCAAAAAATAAAGAATTGACCTTCAAAATCGAAGGTCGAACATAAAAAATATTGATTTCCAACAACACCAAAGAACAACTTTTGATAAAAAAGTTAAATTTTCAACTAAAAATATAGATCTTTAACTAATAAAATAATTTCTTTTCAACCATTTAATCGATATCTATATCTAATCTAAACTATTTAATCGGAGAGATAGAAGATAGAAGTTAAAGAAAAAAAGATCGAGTCAGCGAATCAGACAGGGTTTAGAAAAGGAATGGGGGTAATGGACAACATCTATATTCTGAACTATCTAGTATATAAGAGAATTAAAAGGGAAAAAGGGGCAATGATAGCAATGTTCGTGGACTTAAGGGCGGCGTTTGACTCATTAGACCGAGGCGATATAGAAAAAGTTATGGTACAAAAGGGGATAAGAGAGGGATTAATAAAGAGAGTATCAGAAATTTGTAGAGAGACAAAAAGCAGGGTAAAGGTAGGAGATCAGACTTGGAAGAAGGAATGAGGAGAAAAGGTTGGGGATGAGTTAGGATATGAAAGGAAAAGATATATACACTGGCATACGCAGACGACATAGTGGTGATGGCAAAGGATGAAGAAGGAATAGCGGGATTAATTACAGGATTAGAGAAATACTTAGATGGGAAAAAGCTGAATGTAAATGTAGAAAAGACAAAGATGATGAGGTTTAGAAAAGGAAGGGAAGGAAAAAAGAATGGACAGGGAGATGGAAGGGAATAAAGTTAGAAGAAGTAAAAGAGTATAAATATTTTGTATATATCTTTCCATTCTTACGAATGGAAATCATACAGCTCATATAAGAGAAAGGATAAAAGCAGCAGGGGTAATGAAACAGATTTGGAGAATAGGAAAAAGAAGGTTAAAAAAAAATGATGATGGAGAATGTGGGTATTTGATACGCTGGTATTGCCGATATTAGGTAATGGAGCAGAGATATTGGGATGTAAAGAAAGGAGTTGACGAGAAAGTGTTTGATAGAGATAGAAGAGAGGAGTGGGAGGGCGATCGAATTAACGAGATGATAAGAAGAAAGGAGGGAGTTCTTTAATAATAGGGAAATAGAAGACGGGACTGGAGTCAACTATGAAGGATTGGAAAAAGAGAGAAGGAACGACAATTAATATGAACATGGGGAAGATTGAGGAATTCAAATACAATAAATGGTATAAGTTGATGAAAAAAGGAAGGAGTACCAAAGTATTCAGAAAAGGGATAGGGAGAGAGAAGGTGGACCAGAATAGCAAGATTGAGATTGCGAAACGAGGAGCATGTATGGGAAAAATGTAGGAGAGGAATGGAAGATAAAGGAAGCTGGCACGAGAATGTGGTTAAGATTCTAGGGGAGGATGGATTAGGAGAAGAATGGATTAAGGAGTTGGAGGGTGCTAGAGGAGCGAATGAGAGAGAATGACAGAATGCATGTGATAAAAGGCAAATGGAAGTATAAAAAAGTGGAAGAAAAAGGAAACGGAAGTCGGTTATATTAGAAGCGTAAAGATTGTAAGTAATGGTAAGGTTAAAGTTAAGTAGACTAAGACGTCTCTGAAGCTAGCACCGCCTTTTTTAAAAATGAAATTTAAAACTATTCTATAATTGAAGGCTCATTTAGGGCTTTTAAGGGCCTTAAGTCCTAAATTTTGGGCTCTGCAATTTTTTATAAAGTACGTGTTGTGCGCTGACTTCACATGAGGCTAGCACCGCTACCCCTGTAACTTCAAAACTATTTATTCAATCTAATCCAAAATAAAATAATTAAATTTTTATTCAAAAAATGATTAAAAATTAAAAATTTTCTACAGAACAATTTCATTTTTTACAAAATGGCTTAATTTTTCTTTCAAAAAGACTAATTTTTCATAAAGCACTTGTAGTTTCAACAGGGACATTAAAATTTTAGTTCAAGTATCAATTTAATTAAAAAAAAAACACTTTTCAAGATTTTTTTTCTCGTGAAGATTTAAAAAAATGTTTCATCGGGTGAATAATTTAAATTAACGGCACAAAATATCATTTTAAGACTGGGGTTCGTATTTTCAACATCGATGTATTTCTTTTTAGTCACGCAATTTATAATTTCCGTAAACTTCTATCAAAAGGTGACGTTTAAATAATTTCAAAAATTAATTCCTAATTAGAAACTTTGCACATATTGAATAATAAATAATTAATAATTGCGTGATGGCGAATGACCCAGATAAGAAAATCATACCACAATGATATTAGCCAATTATTAATGTTAACCTAATTTGTAATTACTGATTGTGAGTAAACTATATTTTCATATTTGATTTGGTTTGAGAATATTTAATACTTGCTTGAATTAAATTTTATATCATCATTTTTTTCAGTGTTCATGTCCGAGATTTGATCCGTGACAGCAAAGTATTCGATATAGTAGTTCCTCTTTATTCACAATGTGTCCCCTAAGGGTTCACATGACTTCCATTCCTTACCATCTTTCTCCTTATATCTATAGTTTTTTACAATCTTATCCTTTATATATATAAAATTATTTACAACTATTTACGTAAAGTCTTACTTCTGGTTCCTTATCTCTATTTCTTGCGATAGCGCAATTTAGGACATATTAGCAAACGAGTGGACAAGCGAACGAAAGCGAGAGTGCAAGCGAGAGAGAGAGAGAGAGCATGAAAACGCAAACGCATCTTAGCCTAACGTCTCTGAAGCTAGAACCGCCTTTTTTTTTAATTAAAATAAAAAATATCCTATAATTAAGGACTCATTAAGGACTTTTAAGGCTATAAGTCCTAAATGTCGGGCACTACAATTTTTTATAAAAAAATGTGTTGCGCGCTAACTTCACATGAGGCTAGCACCGCCACACCTGTAACTTCCAAACTATTTATTCAATCTAATCAAATTTTCGGCGGAATAAGGGCTCATTTAGGGCTGGAAATCTCCACTAGGCCCGATCCCACAGACCTTTTAGTCTTTTTTTAAACAGTGCCTGCTCTGGTTTCACATGTGAAGCTGGCACCGCCACACTTGAAACTCAGAAACCAGAGATGCAATCAATTCCAAAATTATACCAAAATCAAAGGCTCATTAGGGGCTGAAAAGAACACTAGGTCCCAAATTTTGAGCTATTGAATTTTTCACATAAAATGCATTGAATTTTGACTTCACGTGAAGCTGGCAACGCCATACCTTTAGCTTCAAAACAATTGATTTAATCCAATAGTTATAGGCTTTATCAGAATAGAAGGGCACATTTAAAGGTCCGAAAAGGTGACAAAGTATCTTATTATCAAAGTAAACTTTTCAGTTCAGAGAATATAGTCCCAATATGCTCTTTTACATTTGTTTATGGTGTATGTGATTCTTACAGAAAAATGTAACTTTTATCACAATATGTATACTCTGATTTTACACTTAAAAGTCGTTATTTTTTTATTTTAACCAACATTTTTTTAAATTTGAGTATTGGTTATTTGGTTCCTTTTTTATTAGCCTGCACTTAAAGTATTAAACCATCGAAACGTGCGGAAACTCGGACAATGAACAATTAAACCTTAGCTACCTGTGACTGTATACCTTCATCACTGCACCCAGCGGCCTTTGCCAGGCACATCTAGACTCGAACAGATGGGCGGGTAAAACTAAGATCTTACAATTAGGATCCATTGTATCCACTCTCGCTCATGATATACTATTTTTTTTTATCAGCTAAATACGCTTTATTGTTGAGTTCGAAATTCACAAAGCACCAATTTATAGTTTATAACTAATAAATAATTTGTTAGTAACAATAATTGTATTCATAAACCATAGTAAGCGATTATATAAATATTTTTTATATTTATTATGTAGGTTTTTTTAAAATCAAATTTCGAATGAAATTCAAAGAGTAGAGATAATATTAATTATATTTTTTTTATTAACAAGTGTCATTTGAAAAAACTCTCAGAAAGAGCAATTTGACAAAGTATGAAGTACTTTTTTCAAAATGTTTTTGCTTGGCTTGTCAGTGATAGTTTGGCGAAGTAAACTTATATTTTATGGCTTTTGTGATTGTATAAACAAATTGGATAATAAATAACTTATCCTTCGAGGAATTCTGAAGCGTTTTTTGTATTCTTTTAAAAGTGATTTTCTTGACTACGTAATGACATTTTGATGAATTCAATCTAATAACAGACGCGATTCTCATTACAAATTATGTAACTAATTTGCATTCTTGACAATTTTTAAGTGCTTGAAATTGCAAAATGAAACCAATTACTGAGGTTCTACTTTTTTCCAAAAACAGTGTATTTTTCTATCCTAAGAATTGAATATGTTATTTTCTAAGTGGATGTTAAGATTATAAATTATAAGAAGAAAGTATAGGTGCAAAAATAGTGCAAATAGAAAGAATATTATCTACGAATTTAGATAGCACGATCACCCTCAGTAATTGGTTTTGGATTTTATTACTCGAAAAGGCTTTTAAAAAATGCATTAAATTTCCGGATTTTTATGAAAGTCATAACCGGTGGCGTTTCTGGATACAATTGTTATCAAAAAATTATTTATTATTAATAATCTTTAATTCGTGTTTTGAGATTTTCTCTATTCATTGCAATTTAATGTTAGCTTTAGTTAGAAGACAAATGTCTGAAACCCTTTATACATACACTTCTATCTTCTAGTTTATCTAAATATTCCTATTTTCTAATAGTGGTTACTCTTGCCATATAACTTTGTATTTTTAGAGGGAAAAATAATACATGCATACAACACAAATGCTATCATACGTATAGAATGCATGCCTCGATGCACAAAAAAGTCAAAAACTTTCCAAGGAAAATCTATGATCAAATATGATTAAGAGGTCTTCTCTTTAAGTTTTGTCTGTCTTATCGTTTTCATTTCCACAATGTCTTGCACATGCATGCATTGCATTCTTATATGTACATGGAATTACTATTATTATGCATGATTCTAAAAAAGATTTCTGAACTTATCTTTCAGAAATAAAAGAATTTTGTGTTACTTGTCACACCTGTTTTTATATGCATTTTAAATTATGTGTGCCTTTTTATAAACTACAGATACTAAATTTAAAAAGTGCATTATCATAGGAAAATGTAAAAAAAGTAAGCAAAACTGATTTTTTCCCTGAAAAATGAGGATGCAAGTTTTAATTAAATTATTTACAACGATGGGAATGAAGAATGTGAGCACTGTATATGCATGAAAATTTCACACGCACACATTTTTAATTAATTAAGAAAATAAAAATACACAAAATCAATAAAATGTTAAACCCCAACCCAGATGAAAACTTTTGTAGTTCGCCGGAGTTCTCTGCGTTAATATATATTTTTTTGAAATACATTAAAAAATAGGGTTCCTGTTTTATAAAATGGCCTAAAACGCATAAAAAGCAAAAAATTAATTAAAGTTCCAAAATACAACTTAAACACAATGAATGCAATTAAAATACAAAGCTAAATCTATAAAAATGGAAAATCGAGTCTCCAGTTAAATAAAGCGAGAAACAAAAACTCGATTTTGGATTTCGGCGCTTTAAAAATTCAGGTTCTCAAAATCAACATGCGCATGTTACGAGGTTCCCATATTCCCTTGTATCTACGTTTTATTATCTGAAATCCCTCAATATCAGCGATGACATATCGTTGATTTCACAATAATTTAGTAACTTCATAAGGGCCTTTGAACTGCGGTATCAATTTCGGTGATATATCTGGTGTAGAGTAACAACAAAATCACCTACTTTATACTCATGCGCGATTTCGCGTTTTTTATTTGCGTTATTCACCTAACGTTCCTGATCTTTACAAAGCTTACCTTCAGCTTTTGCTCTTAATTCTATCAGATTTCTATCTTTTTTATTCACTCTATTTTCTATAAATTCTCTCACGTAATCACATACCTTTCCTCGGCGAGTCATCCCAAATAATAATTGACTTGGAATCTCACCAGTAAATGCGTGGGCAGAATTGTTTATTGAGAATTTGATTTGTTTTGTTTACAATTTCCACTTAGCCATTGGCAAGCGGAGATGCAGTGGCTACTCTTTGATTCTTCAAATCATATTCTTCGCAAAATTCTAGAAATTGTTTTGACGTAAATGAACTTCCACGATCAGAAGTCACTATTCTAGGTTTGATGTAGTGCGCAAAGTACTCTTTTAAACACACAATGCTTTCCTTAGACTTCGTCGATTTGGTTGGGTAAAGTTTTGTAAATATGGTGAAACTATCAATAGCTACCAATATGTGCTTTCTTGCCTTTACTATACAATCAAAAATGTCAATATGATCTATGTGCACACAATCAAAAGGCTTATTTTCTTTAGAAATCGCGTTAACCATTCCCTCAACCTTACCGGACGTCGGAGAAAAAGCAATACACTTGCAGCAATTTTTAAGTGTTCCTTAATCCTTTTCCGAATTTCTGGGAACCAATGAGAACGGTGCATCGTATCATAGACTTTAGCAACCCCTTGATGACCAAGGTCTTTATGGTACTTAAAAATAACATTTTTTTTAATTATACTCAGCACATAAAATAATAGTGCGTCGCCATTTTCACTCTTTCTATAAATAACGCCATTTCTGAATTCGTACAGCTTATCCTTACTTTTTTCTAGACCCTATCGAATCTCGATTATTCGCTCATCTTTGTTTTGTGCGCACATCAAATTTGTCTCGAAAGGATTGACGCTAATCACACCCACCCAATTGCAAATACTGAGTCCATCCACATGGATCATCCGAGTTTCAGCACGATGTTCTGTCACATAATCAAAAATTTGTAACTCCATCACCCACCTTTCAATTCGCGGATTGATTTCTTTTTTTTTTTTTTGGCTAAAGTTAACGATTTACAATCTGTCACGATTTTGAAATGAATCCCGTGGAGACTTCGGTGGGACGCTTTGAGAAACAGAAAACCGGATGAAATTTAAAATCTTTTTTACGTTATATGCTTATTGCACCGAAACCAACAGAGCTTGCATCAAAATGAAGTTTTGTCTCGTCACGCGGGTCGAAAATAGCTAAGATTAGAGCTTCTGTTAATTTGAATTTTAGATGATTGAATACATTTAATTCTACTTCCCCAAATTTGAAACCTGTTCCCTTAAGTAAAGTATTGCACAGAGGCTTTGCTACAATCAAAAACTTCTCGATATATTTTCGAAAATTCTGTTCGATTCCTAGAAAGCCCTGAACCCCCTTGATATTTCTAGGCACGCGATAGTTTAAGACAGCTTCAATTCCCCTTTTTGTTGGCCTAATGCCCTCTTGACTAATGACGTATCCTAAGAATTCAATTTCGATGAACAGAAAATCACATTTATCCAAACGAATTTGCATCCTGTTCTGGACCATGCGTTTAAATACTTTTTTCAATATTTCAAGATGATGCTCGATTGTATGTGTTGTATGCATGTATGCATGTGTGTTGTATGCATGTATTTTTTTGCCTCTAAGAATACAAAGTTCTATGGCAAGAGTAACCACTATTAGAAAATAGAAATATTTAGATAAACTAGAAGATAGAAATGTATGGATGAAGGGTTTCAGACATTTTTCTTCTGACTAAAGCTGACATTAAATTGCAATGAATAGAAAAAATCTCAAAACACGAACTAAAGGATTATTATTGATAAACCATTTTTTAATAACAGTTGTATCCAGAAACGCCACCGATGATGGCTTTCATAAAAATCCCAAAATTTAATGAATTTTTCTAAAAGTCTTTTCGAATAATAAAATAATGGACTCAGCAGGTCTGATTGCTACTGTCTGAATTCGTAGATAACATTCTTTCTACTTGCACTATTTTTGCACCTAACTTTCTTCATATAATTCATAATCTTAACATCCACTTAGAAAATAACATATTCAATTCTTAGGATAGAAAAATACAAGCAAATCACTTTTTAAAAAATGCAAAAAACGCTTCAAAATTCCTCATAGGATGAATTATTTATTATGCAATTTGTTTATACAATCACATAGGCGATAAAACATAAGTTTACTTCACCAAACTATCACTGACAAGCCAAGAAAAAACATTTTGAAAAAAGTACCTCATACTTTGTCAAATTGCTCTTTCTGCGAATTTTTTCAAATGATACTTGTTAATAAAAAAATAAAATATATATCGCTTACTATGGTTTATAAGAATACATTTGTTTTTGCTAAGAAATTATTTATTAGTTATAAACTAGGAATTGGTGCCTTGTAGCTAAGGATTTATTGTTCATTGTCCGAGTTTCTGCACGTTTGGATGGTTTGTTACTTTAAAGTGCAGGCTAATGAAAAGGGACCAAATAACCAATACTCAAATTTTAAAAAAATGTTGGGTAAAATAAAAAATAGCGATTTTCAAGTGTAAAATCAGAATATACAGTGTGGTGAAAGTTTTATTTTTCTGTAAGGATCACATACACCATAAACAAATGTAAAAGAGCACATTGGGACTATATCCTTCATAACTGAAAAGTTTACTTTAATAATAAGATACTTTGTCACCTTTTCGGACCTTTAAATGTGCCTTTACATTTTGAAAAAACCTAAATATTGGATTAAATTGTTTTGAAGCTAAAGGTATGGCGTTGCCAGCTTCACATTTGAAACCAGAGCAGGCATTGTTTAAAAAATGACTCAAAGGTCTGTGAGATCGTGCCTTGTGGGAATTTCTAGCCCTAAAGGACCCCTTCATTCTTTCAAAAATTTGATTAGATTGAATAAATAGTTTGGGAGTTACAGCTGTGGTGGTGCTAGCATCATATGAAGTCAGCACGCAACAAGTTTTTTATAAAAAAAGTGCAGAGCCTAAAATTTGGGACCTAGGTTTCTTTCCAGCCCTAAATAAGCCCTTAATTTTGGTATGCTTCCGGAATGGATTACAGCACTGGTTTCGGAGTTATAGGTGTGGCCGTGCCAGCTTCACGTGTGAAACCAGATGGCGCATCGTTAAAAAAAAAACTAAAATTACTTTGAGATTGGGCCTAGTGGGGATCGCCAGCCCTAAATGAGCCCTTAATTCCTCAAAAAAATTTGATTTGATTGAATAAGTAGTTTCAAAGTTACAAGTTGGCGGTGCTAGCTTCTTGTGAAGTAGGCACGCAACACGTTTTTTTATAAAAGATTGCAGAGCCCAAAATTTAGGACTTATGGCCCTTAAAAGTCCTTAATGAACCCTTAATTATAAGATAGTTTTAATTTTAATTTTCAAAAAAGGCGATGCTAGCTTCAGAGACGTTAGACTAAGATGCCTTTACGTTTTCATGCTCTCTCTCTCTCTCTAGCTAGCACTCTCACTTTCGTTCGCTCGCCCACTCGTTTGCTAATAAGTCCTAAATTACGCTATCGCAGGAAATATAGATAAGGAACTAGATGTAAGACTTTATATAAATAGTTGTAAATAATTGTATATATAAAAAGGATAAGATTGTAAAAAAATTATATATAAGCGGAAAGATTGTAAGGAATGGAAGACATGAAAACTGAAAATAATGATGATCTAAAATTTGATTCGTGCAAGTATTAAATATTCTCAAATCCAGTCAAATTTGAAAATAAAGTTTAACACACAATCAGTAATTACAAATTATGTTAACAATAATAATTGGCTAATATCATTGCGGTATGATTTTCTCATCTTGGTTATTCGCTATCATGCAATTATTAATTATTTATTAGTCAATATGTGTGATGTTTCTTATTAGGAATTAATTTTTGAAAATATTTAAACGTCTTCTTTTTATAGAACTTCACCGAAATTATAAATTGCGTGACTAAAAGGAAATACATCGATGTTGAAAATACCGAACCCAAGTTTTAAAATGATATTTTGTGCCGTTATTTTAAATATTTCACCCGAAGAAATATTGTTTTAAATCTTCACGAGAAAAAAAATCTTGAAAAACGGCTCTTCGTATTAAAATTAATATTTTAACTAGAAATTTAATGTCCCTGTTGAAAATACAAGTGTTTTGTGAAAAATTAGTTTTTTTGAAAGATTGTAAGGAATGGAAGTCATGTAAACCCTTAGCGGACACATTATGAATAAAGAAGAACTACTGTATCGAATACTTTGTTGTCTCAGATCAAATCTCGGACATGAAAACTGAAAAAAATGGTGATCTAAAATTTAATTCAAGCAAATATTAAATATTCTCAAACCAAATCAAATATAAAAATAAAGTTTAACATACAATCAGTAACTACAAATTAGGTTAACATTAATAATTGTCTTATATCATTCTGGTATGATTTTCTCATCTTGGTTATTCGTTATCACGCAATTATTAATTATTTATTATTCAATATGTGTGAAGTTTCTTATTAGGAATTAATTTTTGAAATTATTTAAACATCATCTTTTTATATGACTTCACGGAAATTCAAATTTGCGTGACTAAAAAGAAATACATCGATATTGAAAATACCGAACCCAAGATTTAAAATGATATTTTGTGCCGTTATTTGAAATATTTCACCCGATGAAACATTTTTATAAATCTTCACGAAAAAAAATCAATCTTGAAAAGTGACTCTTTGTATTAAAATTGATATTTCAACTAAAAATTTAATGTCCCTGTTGAAAATGCAAGTGCTGTATGAAAAATGACTCTTTTTGAAAGATAAATGCAACCATTTTGTAAAAAATGAAAATTTTCTGCAGAAAATTAAAAATTTTCAATCATTTTTTGAATAGAAATTTAATTATTTCAGTTTCACTCAGACATATGTTTCGATCTTAAATCTCGTCAAGACGTAAATGTAAAAATATCCACAACTAGCTGTCAGTAATTACGAAATTCATAGGCCGTAGATATGACTGTGTCTCAATTCTTTTCTTTGTCATTCAGTACGTTCCAATAAAGAGTTTTGTTATATTTCAATTTCTATCACCTTTTAAAGAATTACTACGTATATTTTACATACAAGAATTAATCATTGATTTTTCAGAAAATATATATATTTACGAACAAAAAAGATTGCATTTGTTATTGAGAAATAATTTCTCGATTTATTCGAATGTTGTCTTTCTCATAAACTTTTTAGAAAGTAGAAGTTACATGACTTAAAAGAAGTCAATTGATTTTGAAAATTTTTAAACAAATTCTTAAAATTATACTTCGTCCCGTTTTTGATACTATTTTACGATTCAACATTTTTAAAAAGATTACTGTATCTCAGGTGATAAATTAGTAATGCAGATTCTAACTATATATTAACGGGAATAACACATCTGAACCTTTTATGTCAATATTGATTATAAAGTTTCATATTGTGATTTTTGTGTATAACAATGATTTAAATATTCGAAGGGCAGTAATAACTTATAAAGGGCAGTAAATACTTAAGAAAATTTTAGTTGCACTATTAGAAAGTGGAAAAATATTTTACAACTACAATTTTTTATGAATGGGATGTTTTCCCGAAGAAGAGAAGGGATTAAGTAAAGAGAAAAGGACAACTCAGATTTAAGCTCTTAAAACATAAATGTGCAATTAACTAAAGGTTCAATATTTTATATCTTAGTTTTATTAAACTATAGTTAAAATATATGAAAAATAAGCTTATTTGTTTTGTTAGTTCACGATGCTGAAATATTTGGTTGCATTCTGGTTCTCTTCTGGCATGGCTCAAATTTACGGCTTTGACGTGTAGAATTACGATAATAAATAAATGTTGCTTTTTTACATCGCAAAACGGGATGGGGTGGCTCAGTAGGCAATAAATCAGGGCACCCGAAAGTTTCAATTCAATAACTTTATCCCAGGCGAAAAAGTTATACAGAATATTTTTCATTGTTTTGAAATTTGAAAACGGACGAAATGCATTCTGAAATTTTCAATAATGCCAGAACGCGTTTTTCGTCTTTTTATATAGCTTGATTGCCAATTTAAAAGTGTTTTTTTTTATTTTACTGTAAAAAGAAAATTTACCCTATTCACATGAGAAAATGGGTTTTAATGTTCCAAATACAACAAGATAATATAAATTTTATTTGTGCACGCCTTTGAATTGCACCGATTTTATATTGTGTTTATGCGAAAAATCTTTCATGCATTAAAAATGCAACAATGATATATGCAGTTTATTTGTTCCCATATTTGAGATATTAGAGATGTCATATTTGTCATCAGCGCCTCTAAATACGTTAGCGTACATGTCGTGAACAAAATTAGAGGGAGGCCCTTATCGAATTTTTTTTTAAATGGTATATTTTTTATTTTTCACATAGACTTTTGTTTAATCGTTCAACCTTTTGACACTAGTTCAAGAACTAATGTGTTTTGGAGCAAATTGATAAGATCCTTGTAGACAAATTTGAAAAATCTCTAACATTTTTTGTACATACTAAATCTATCTATAGTTTCTGATTAAAGATTCTTTGCTTATCAAATAAACCGTCGCCCGCCGAGATTTCTTCGTTTTTGAATTAAAAAGAGAGAACATAATTAAAATAATCTAGATTCTCTGTAATTCAATTTAATATGAATTATGACTGCTTATGTTAGTCCACTTTCGACTGTCATATCGTAAAATGTTTGACTAAGTCTGAATTTCACTCCTGAGGACACATAACAGTACTTGATAACTCTTAGGACAATATTAAAAATCGATCGATTTTCGCCCCGCTCGGGAACGATTTTTAGCTATTTGAAATTACTCAAATAGGCTTGTATTTGACGGGAATATATGTTTAAAACCGGTATACCCTAGGGAAATTGCTCCAGTTTGTCATAAATGCGTAAAATCATTTAAACCTTGCCTAACCGCTGAATTTTCAATTCAAAGACGACGCTGATCGTTTCTATGAATACAAATATTTTAAAATCTCAAGAAAACAATCAAAAATCCCTAAGTAGTCACCCCACATGAACTATAAACGTGAGATAGCGATTTATTGATACCTCACGTATCTTAGCCAGCTTGAATATGTTAATGTTCCACGTTTTCACTTACGATTTACGCATGTATGGTCAATTCGAGCAATTTTCCCACAGTACGCGGGTTTTATATGTATATTCCTTAAAATACACGCTTACTGGAGTTATTTGCCGTATCTGGAAAATTTTTGAGATGATGGCGAAAATTGATCCATTTTTAACATTGTCCTTTGATTTCGGATTTTTATAGTGTTAGCATATAGAAGAAAAGCATATACGAGTATCTTTTAGTCTGAATCCTGGGATGGATGGTGTGTCTAAGTTGTCGTTGAAGATAGCAAAACCAGTTTTTCTTTTTTGCAATAAACTTATTCTTCTCACAGAAAAACACATTGCAAAAAAATGTAGGTTTCACAAAGGTTTAAACAAAATGACACGACATGCGTTAAGATTCGTTTATTTGATTATTGGAAAGAAAATAAAAACTGTGCGAAATTGGTTTTATTAAATACGAGATTATTTTTGCTATAACCTGAGTCTTATACTTCACTCTCATTTTTTATTAAAGAATGGATTATTTTCAATTTCTGCATTTTTGCGAAAAATGATTTCAAAACGACGGCATGCTCTTTGCTCAGAACCTTTACTTTTCTTTATGAAATCAAGATGAAATGCATTCAATAGGCAATTTATTTTTGCGAATTAGAAACAAATGACTGTATGAACTTTTCCGTTCATCATATACTAACATCAAAAATAAATTTAAAATAACTTGTTTCGCGGGTTTAATAGAAATTAGTAGAGTTTTTTTCTATATTTTTTTTGCGAATTTGCATTTTCTAAAATAGAAACTAATGAAGTTATTTTATTTTTTATGAAAAAACACTTAAAATTTTTCGGATCACCCTTGTCAGTTAATATGCTATCTGCCAAGCATTTAGAAAATCCATTGAAAAATTCAGTTTTTTAATAAACAATGCGTTTTTGCATATACTAAATACTATTCTAGGCTAAAGCATTGCACAATATATAAGATTGATTTTTCAATTATTATGATCTACCGCAATTGAATAATTCGCGCATATATTTATAAAAAATAATATTTGGTTTAAACAGAACGTTTTCTTTGAACTAGTTTTATTTTAAATCTAAAAAAGCAAACATTTAATTATTTTGACCAATTTTACATGATGTATTTGCAAAGGGATTTGAGTGTTCAACTTTAACACGTGCAAATGTATTGTACTCGTACTTCAGGGACTGTTTTGCAGTCAGTGCTCCCATGTACTTGTTGCCAAACCGCCTGACCATCAAGTCCCGAGTGAAAATTCTTCGACCAGTTTTATACTTGAATTGTTTCCAATCAAGACATTCTGAAGTCGAAATTTTTGACATCAACATGCCTCATCTTTGAGTAAAACTTTCATTACTTGAAGAAGAATAGTTTTCAACTTCGAATATATATCTGCCCAGAAGAAAGGATCATTCTAACTTTTGTAAAAGCTAATCTTTGTTAATGATTAGACCATTTTTTCACAATATATATTTCTAGTGATATCCACTTTCGAAGTTTTTGTTCTGATACTTCCTTCCTTCTTCCGTTTACCAGTCGCCAGCGCCAAAACTGTTATCGTTCCCTTATAGTTCTTATTAAACCAGGCATAGCACTATAATTCAACATTTGTTCATTCTATGTGAAAATTATTTAATTTTGATTACATTTTGCATTACAATAAAAAATGCACTTAGAATCATTGTTATCATAGTAGAAGACAGATAGCCATATTAAAGACGTCGAAACCTACGATTCATTTCATTTCTTATTTCTGAAAATTAATAAAAAGAAGGGTAACCCTAAAAATAGTTATCTTTGTTGTTCCTATGTTCCTATGTTTGATGAATATATTTCCATTACTAGCTTTCAACAGGTGTTGACACCTTACGTTGTTTTACTAATTTGGAGGAAAATTACTTAAAGTCTTTGCATTGCTGTTTAAGATAATTAAAAGTCTAATAAGTACTTTTAATCAGGGAAATCATGAATAGCTTCAAAAAACAATTCAGATTTTCTCCTTGTCAGTACAACTGCGACTAATTGGTCATAACTTCAATTCTTCGAAACGTCCTTAAAAAATTTAGAAAAAATTAAAATACTTTTCTTACGTTCGAAAACAAGAAATGATAAAAGGATTGTGTGAACTAAAAATAAAGATACTTAAGCTTGTTTTCACCGCTGGTTACAACATTAGACGCTAGGAATTATTTATCTGAGATCAATCAAATCAAATATACGTACATATGTCACTTCTAATGAAATATTTCAGTATGACATAATGTCCAACTTATGTCATAGATGCAGAACGAAATCTCCTAGTTATTTGAATCTGCCATTTAAATACTATATTGCATTCCATTCATATTATTCTATTTCACACAAATTTTTATAATATGTAATCTATATTTATTTTTCATGTCAAAATTCATCTTTATTTCGCCCAAAAAACCTTCAGTTTCTCGTTGCGGTCATTTCTTTTCGTTTCTCGTTTTTTTTTCTAAATATCGGATTTAAGCACAAGCTATTTTTTTTCTCGAATTTTCTCAAGGTCATAACTAAAAAATCATTTTACCTCACAATCATCGATTATATAATTAGTTAAATATGTATTCCATGTGATGAGCAAATAACTAGTGTACGAATTTTGCATCTTATTTCGACATGAGCTAATTAAAATTTTTTTATTCTTGAAATTGTCGTCACTTTTTTTAACCGTATTACGTCTAACTTGAACAAAAACTTTATTATTCGATTTTGAAAATAGCTTATATACAAATTACTTAGAAATTCTAAATATACGAGTCACTTTGTTTAAAAAAATTAATATTTCTATAATTTAGATCTGATATCAATTTTTGTTAAGAATCATTCATGAAAAAAGTCCCTTAAAAAACGATAAAAAGAGAAAATAATTAGCTAATTTGGCTCAGTACTTGACGAAATAAGCAAGAGCGCAATTGTTCTTTTCGATTATTGGGAAAAAGTTTAAAAGAAATTAATTGTAAAATTTGAATTTAAATCTCATAAAAGTGTACCTCTAACCTTACAGTAAATTTAAGTCAATTTTTGCTTGTACAGGGAAGTTTCCACATGACCAAGAAACCATTCTACCTTTTTCTGGATTTCTGTCATTTTTGGGAAATCTTTATGATGAATCGTATTAATTAATTTGCTTTCCTCACAGAGTTGCATCAGATGCCACTCAATGATTTGAAATAATTTGCGGGAAGACCAAAATTATTGTAATTTTTGTATTTGTACTGTTCTCAATTATAAAAAAGAATATTGAATTTGAAATCTGAAGGAGAAATGGATTATCTAAATTATCGTTTTTTATTTAAATTCAATTTTTCGTCAACTTATTCAAAAATATTCTAAAATTCCGCCCCACATTACTTAAGCCATTTATCTCAAATTAATTTGTTGTTTCTTTAGTGTCCACACTAAAGAAATTAGAAAACAAACATTACAATTGTTTTTCTTTTAAATAATTGAACAATAAACCAAAATAAAATATTATTTTGATTTATTAAAATTTTTTAAAATACATATTTTTAAACAGAAATTATGTTTTCATATACGTGATGCTACAAACTTGATTTTGTTTTTCTTTACTTTATTTCCGTTATAAACTGAAATTTATTTAATCTATGCACTTACAGAAACACGACGAAGTTTGCGAAAACGCAATATCATGCATCGATATTTAAAAAAATGTTAACCCAAACAACACACAATATAGAGACAAGTTTTTAGAAGAATTTCAGCGTTCAAAAATTCCTACAACATATCTTTGACCCATTTTTGGAAAGAAATCCTCGTTTTCAATTTATTTCTTAAAATTTATATTCAAATTCGAAAATAACAATATTTGCTAAAACACGCTAGATACGTAAAAAAGCTGAAAGAAGACTTTTGGGGTATTTTGTTTAACCCATACAAAATAATATGAAAAAAATTCAATTTTTAGCATAAGAGCACGAGGCAGAGAAGAAAGTCTGGAAAAAGGATTGTAGTTTCTTATCACAGTACAAAACAAACTGTGAATCTAACACTAAATTAAAAGTATCATATTCCTGCAATAAAAATTATTTAGCCATATATCCTAATTAGTTTATCATAATGAATAATCGATATCCGCATTATTTAAAAACTGCCTTCTTTCTCGTCACACTTTACACTTCCTTATCCCAACATTAGAGTTTCTTATCAGTCACACATACACAAATATCCGTATCTATTCACAATATCTAGCAATACATATACCATACACTTACGCAGACTTACAACCATCTTAACACAAACCATTTGAAAAACATCTTACACATCTATTACACATTGTTTGTATATAATTTTAATTTTGACAGCACTAATATTTAATATACCTCCATGAAGGTCGAAAAAGGTGCCAAAACTTTGGTTTATTAGCAAAAGGATCAAATTAATTTTTTCATTCGAAAATTTTTCCAATATGTGTCTCTGAGGAAATTGAAATTGTTCATTATAAAGTAGATTTCATTCCCATCAAAAATCAAAATAATTACAACATCCGAAGAGCTTATAATCGAAAATATTAGTTTCCAGTAAATTAGTTTTCTAAATTACCACGTAACGTTTACATGATTCAGCAAAAAAGTAATTTGTTACCATTAATTTACCAAAAGAAGAATTTTAAGTCTTATAATGGCTTATAATGGTTTGTTAAATGCTTTAAGCGTCAAATATTGGGTCCGGATCATGTCAACCTCCGTCAAGTAAAATTCCGGTGAGTCACATTGTGGTAAGTCACATCGCGACATCTCTTACACGGAAAAAATTTACCCGTAAAAAAGTCACAATGTTGTAGCTAGGTCTCGGATACCGGATAAAACAATCAAATCCTTATTTCTATGAAAAATATATGGATAAATTTAGAACTTTTTTACGAACAGTTCAATTCCCCTACGAACAGTTCCTGCAAATTTTATACTTGAATATAAAAAGCGGAAAATTTTATCTGTGCGATTCAATTTATATTTGTAAATTCGCACAACTCTGAGGATTTAAAACCTCGAATTCGACAGTTTCTAAACATAAACGATGATTGCGTAAACACGCGCAGCCATCAAGGCTGAACAATGTGCGTATAATAAAAATTGTAGCTACTCATCCGACGAATTTAAATCTCTCCTCTCTTAAAAAAATATTCTAAAAAAGTCATTTTAGATTTGAGTTTTTTAATTTTAAGTTCTTTATGATTGACTGATTACAATTTTTTTGTTTTTACTTATTTTTTACAGCACTCTAGGCTAATTCAAGAAAAATTTATGTCAATAAAGTACTTAATGATCAGTTTCTGGTCGTCTGTATTTCTGTTTGAAAAATTATACAGTCGAGCAATATGATCAGGTTTCATTAGTTTCTTATTATCAAAAAGAACACCATGCAAATAATAATCCCTTAAATTTATAAAGCTGGCATACTTTGATCTTTCTTTAATATCATATTTCTTAGGATTTAATTGGCTAACATCAATTCCTTATGACAAAATGAAACCACTTTTATGAAATTTCATTTTCAGTGCCTTTAATCGCTAAATGAAATTCTCCTGATCAAAAGCAACTACATTATCTTGAGATTGATATAGCGATCGATGTTCGATACAATTGAATTTATGTTTTGAACCAAGGTGACAACATTATTAACCAGTTTTCTCGCAGAATCGGATCAAACAATATTATATTAGGTGACAAAAAATAATATGTTAATTTTTAATACTTTATAGAAAACACATCGATCACAAATGTAATTAAAATTTGTCTCAAGCATCACAAAAATTTATTTTTCCTGTTTTCATAAAACTTCTACTTTTTTATATTTTGTTAGTTGCGTATACAAGTACATTGTTTAAAGTTGAATTACGTCTTTAAAAATTAATTTAACTATTTGGTTGAACATTCATAAAATTTGTTGTACATTTATGTTTTGTTGTAGACAGTTAATCTTTTTAATTTTAAATTCAAAAGCTTGGTTGATATTTTAAGTACTTCGTTAAACATTAATTTTATAAGTAAAAGATCTATCTCGGTTCAGAAATGTAACTATTTTATTGAAAACTTGCTTTTCTATTCAAAAATAATTTTTTTTGAAAATTTAACAATGCCATCTCTAATTAAAAATTTGGATTTTTTGTATAAAATTTCTCATTTTCAGTAAAAAGTTTATTAGTTAGGTTGAAAATTTATGTGAATTGTTGTATTACTTGATAGAAAGCTAATATTTTTTATTGCAAACTCAACATTTCGGATGAAGGTTAAACTACTTTTGTCTAGTTCTTTCTGGTTAGAAACTGATTTTTTTAAACTTTTACTATTCCATTATTAGTTATAAAATTTATGTAACAGGTTCTTAGTTTACTTTTCTTGGTAAAAAATTAATATTCTTGATCAAAAGTTCCACACATCTGTGGAAATTCAAACTGCATTGTTAACCATTTACGTATTTGCTTGGTTAAATATTTACCGATTAGTCTAGAAAAGTAACTATTTTGATATCAGCAACGCTGTTGGCTGGTGTTGCAGACTCATTGATGTAGTAACTGCGTGTGAGTGTTACATGTTTTCCCGCAATCGCAGGGCAGTGACAGATAATATAAGTAGAAGTCTCATTAACTTCGTCGCGCAGGCGACAGAGGGGACTTTCTTCAATCCCTATCTTATGTCTGTGATATCGGAGATTTCCATGTCCTATCAAAATTTATGTTAGGACTTGATTTCATTCCTGTCGAGCTTAAGTATTTTCTTCGCTCAATGAGGGTTTAGCTTTAAGCTTAACAGTGTTTTAATCTGCCTGCAGTCAGAGACCAAAAGCCACTCATTCTGATGTTCCTCGGTCAGCCAGTTAATATCTTCGGTAACTAGCCTAATGGAAATGCCTACAATTGGCTCAGGTCGAGTAAAATTTTCTTTTTCTGCTAGCTTTCCGATATCTCATTGCTTATGTGTCCAGGGATTCAGAGCATAGTGACTCGGTTTTCTGTCGCTGGCTTATTCAGTGCCTTAGTGCCTTAAAGCACCCCCATACTAGTAGCAACGTGAAAATTAGCAGATGCGAATGTCTCTTTTATTGCCATGCTCAATAGCCTTATAGGCGCACTGGAGCAAGGCCATAGTCTCAAATTCCACGACTGTTGCGAAGGACCCCATGGCAATTGTAAGCTTATTCCGTTCCTTCTACGATATACACTTGCTCCAGCGTTTTCCTTGTTCCTGGAGAAATCTGTTAACCAGCTGTCTCCATCACTGGGCAGGTGTGCCTTACCGTTAGCCCATTCCTCTTTCGTGGATAGGCCAACTCGGTACTTCTTCTCGAAAAGGTAGCGACGAGTGGACATTTTGTCCCTGAGCATGCTCAGAGTTGCTTCCTCGCGATGTCGATTGGTATCTGCATAACTGCCGAGATACTGCTATCGTTTACAGTATTTAATCTCCAGGCTCCCTTCGCAGCCACAGCCTTTATGGTGAGGTAAAGGGGCTCCAAACGTATGAGTGCCCCCAGGGCCATCGTGGGTATCGACTTCGAGGCGCCAGTGATACCTGTCAAAATCAGTCCTCTGATCCTTTTCAGTCGGGACTTCACAGTAGAGATTTAAACCCTGCTCCACCAGACAGCTGTCGCATAGTCTGGTGCCTAAAACTGCATCCGTCTTACTCGGATTTACTGATAGTGCAGTCCTCTTACACCATGAATATACTATTCTTTGTGCTTGCTGCATTACTCCGAAGAGCGCATCCAGATGCTGACCGCGCACGATAACCAGTATATCGTCCGCATAGCCTATAACTTTGTGGCCCTGACTCGCGAGTAGATGAAGCAGGTTATTCACTGCCAGGCACCACAGCAAGGGTGATAACACACCTCACTGCGGGTATCCCGAGTCAACGGTTAGACATTAAGTGGTATCACCCTTAGTCATGGTTAGATTTCTATTGGCTAAAATTTGGCAACTCCATTCCACGACTGCAGTAGGCACACCGTGTGCGATCATGGCCACCCTAATCACCTCTGAGGAGGTGTAGGTAAAGGCTCATTTGATGTCCAGAAAGTAGTTTATCTGTTAACGAGTCTTTCCACTGTTTTTCGTAGAGAAGATGTGAGGCTAATGTGTCAGAAATCCTCGGGTGAAGTATAACCGAACCTGTCTGCTTTCGGAATGAAGACTACTCTCTAGGGTGGATCGAAAAACGCGTTTTTTCTGTAATACAATTTTAATAGCGCAGAAAACTTGCGCATAGGCGTGATTATTAAGGGAAAAATAAAAATAATTTTTCCTTTCCTAATTTGAAATCGTGAAAAAGGCCTAAAGTTAAAAAAAAGTGAAAATGCAGGTAATTTTCAAAAACATGCAAAAATTAAAAAATAAGAGCTTTTTTGTTCTGATAGAAAAAAAGTGTTATTAAAAGTGTCCTTAATGAAGAATAAATTAGACCATTACTGATTAACTATATTCGCGTAAAAGGCCTAAAGTTGCGGGTTGTATCGTCAAAAAACGATATTTCATTATTTTCGACGATTTTTAAACATATGCCACAACCCATAAAAATTGTATTTTTTATTTGTAATAGTGTAAAAATTATTCAAAATAGTTTTCTTAATTCAGAAAAAATAATTATAGACCTGTTATTTCTTAACTGTATTCGCGCAAAAAATTTAGATTATAGTATAAGTTGTACAGTCCCGTAAAAAGCCATTTCTCATATCCGATTAGTGTTGATTAAACAGATTAGGTTTTTAATGAGAATCTAACAAGTGATTCACAAACAAATTTATTAGCTAAACATATCATATTGTAGCTCGCAGCTCATTTCAACATTGAATCTGTGCTGAAATAACCCAGGACTCAGGGCGAGGACGTGGCTGCAAGGCGAGTCTCACCTCCACCCTGCCCAACTAACCAACCATGGTGAATTGTATTTGCAATATTTATACTATCTATTCACTTTGTACTATGCATGTGTTTGTTTTAGGCAAATGATTATTTACAAAGAAGCCCCTTTGAATTCTGACTTTAAATTAAATGTGGGCATCAGATGCCTTGATTTTAAAGTAGCTCTAATATAGCCATCTCGATTTTCATGCCCGCATACTTTTTCTGCTGCCTCTTTTACACACCTCTCATCTGACTGGGTGTGGCATGGGAATTTAAGGTAGTCAAACTCTGGTAGAGCTTTGTCTTTCAATAAAGAAGCAATGTGTTCAGGTGTCATCTTGGAAAGTAGTGGCGTCGGAGTTAACTTACAGATTGACCAATCAAAGAGTTCGGTATAGTCGTTTGGACTAAAATTTATTGAAGGTATTTTGAATATGTAAGAGACTTGATAATACCTTCGATAAATTTGAGTGCAAACGACTATACCGAACTTATTGATTGATCAATCTGTAAGTTAACACTGCCGCCACTACTGTCCAAGATGCCAACTGAAGACATTGCTTCTTTATTGAAAGAAAAAGCTCTACCAGAGTCTAACTACTTCAAATTCGCATGACACACTCAGTCAGTTGAGAGGTGTGTAAAACTAGTTACAGAGGCAGCAGAAAAAGTGTGCTGGCATGATAATCAAGATGGTTATATTAGAGCTAATTTAAAATCAAGGCAGCTGATGCCCACCTTTAATTCAAAGTCAGAATTCAAAGGTGCTTCTATGTAAATAACCTTTTGCCTACAAAAAAACGTATGCATAAGACAAATTAAATAGTTACTGTAAATATATTAACACAATTTCAAATGGTCAGTCGACGACCCGGGTGTACTAGGTCATGCCCCAGGTAGCTTAGCACGTATTCTACGAGAACCTTTTTCAGAATTTAGATTGTTCCAATAGCTAAAATTACTAAATATTGTGAGACGACGATCCGGGTGAACTGGGTCGTGCACTCAGTAGTTTAATACGTATTCTACGAGAACTTCTGGAGCGCGGCCTGGTGCACTCGGATAGTCAACTCACTATTTGGAATTGTTCTCATTGTTCACAAAATTCAAAATTTTTAAAAGTTCCCGTAGAATACGTATTAAACTATCTGGTGCTCCATCTGGTGACCCGGTTCGTCGACTCACCATTTTTAGTAATATTGGCTGTTGAAACAATCTAGATTTTGAAAAAGTTCTTGTAGAATACGTGCCAAGCTACCTAAGGCGCGACTCGGTGCACCCTGGTAGTGAACTTACCATTTAGAGACGTGTCGGCTTATTCGCAAACCTAAGATTTTCATTTTTAACGCAGACTAACTTTCTGTGGCACTTACATGTTCTCATGAATATACATTTGTATTTAGCGTGTCCTAAGCATGGGAAACGGACAAAAGCCAGGCTTGCGCCATGTTACCATTTAGCCGTGACCCATGCTTTACCCAGATATTTCCAAGTTCCTTGCCATGCTTCAGCCAAGAAAACTTTTTTCACGCGGGATTCTAAATAATTCAAATTTATAAATAATAATAAATTATACGTTTACATGAAAATTGTCTGCAAAAAATCTTCTATTTATTTCTCTCTCAATGCAAAACGGCGACATTGTTTTATGCAGCTAAAGATTAAATAGGAATGGTATCTATAAATGAGAGATCTATAATAATAGATGTTAGCCTCGGTAACTCGGGCAGTTAGGTGCTCGATCTTCAAGTTAAAATTCCGCGGTTCGATCTCTGACCTTTGAAATGTTTCCTATATACTTTTACCGTATTTTCAGTGGTTCAAATCCCAATTAAAGCTGTAGGTGCCCCTTCATGCACTCTATTGCAACCTAGTCTGTACATATTGAAAACTGTGACATACGCAAAAACTGGTAGCATTTTCAAGATTTTATAAATGAGGATGGTCCTGAGCCACCCCAAACTAAGCATTAAATAAATTTTCATAATTGAAAAAATAAAAATTTTGATCTTTTTTGAAAGCGGTCATGTAAACGTGAAAACTAAGTAGATTTGAAGGTTTTTGAAGCGGCGTTTTGTCTTTGATCAACTAGAACTAACCCAATAAAAAGATTGTTTAAATCCCCCCACCCCCAAAAACGAAAATTTCTAGTTATCTTGTAAACGCTAAGAGATGCGCGAAAAGCTGATAACTTTTTCTAGATTTTGAAGAAGGGAATCGCTTTCAACGAAAATGTTAAGATTTTTGCAGAGGGGTATTGTTTTGCACCTACATGAACTAGTTCAATCAAAAGATTGTTTAAATAATAAAATAAATGCTGAGTTATCTTAAAAACTGTGCCAGGATTTTTCCAGGGGGGGAGCTTCGGGCTTATGTATAGGGGAAGAGTGGGGGAAAGGGAATTGAAAAATGAAAATACTTAGCTGGGGGGGGGGTAGTCCCCGAGGACTAACTACCTCATGTTGCTAACTAACCAATGTTATTAAATATTCCACTAGACTAATAGTAATTATTTTAAGGAGAAAAAACAACAAATTTTCGACAACAAAACTTATTAAAACAAATTCCATTTGTTTCAATAATTGCAAATTAATTAAACAATGATTAAAAATATTCCACTAGACGAATATTAATAGTTTGAAGTAAAAATAGACCAGAATACAGTCCACAAAAGGTCGATTTCACGAAAAATGAACATTTTTTGTTTTAAGGGTAGTTTTCAGGTAGTCGTGGGAATGTATTAAGGGTGTCAAACTCATATGTCTGATACATGAGATTCTTCGTGGGATAATTCTCAACAGGCCCCCATACTTTCATGACACATTTTTTCAAACTCTAAAAAATTATTCCATAAACTCAAAAAATTGGTTTTTCCCCATGCATTTTACATAAGAAACTTCAAGTCAGAACTGGCACTTGTTAAAATAAAAAAAAAAATTAAAAATGAAGGAATTTCTTTTTTCGGATTTGGGGTGAAATTGGGGGGATCGTTGCCCTCTAAAAAAGAGTTTTTAAGTTACCCTAGTGTACATTTAACCGTGTAGAGTTTAATGTGCATAGTTTCTTCGTGCAGAGTTTAACGTGCAGACATTAATGTGCCCAGTTTAATTTGTAGGCCTTTTTATCAGGAAAATTTCTATCTTGACTGTATATAACGTGTAGAGTTAAATGTGTAGAGTTTAACGTGAAGAGTTTTTTTGTGTATACTTTAATGTTTGAGGTTTGTGTGCAGAGTTTAATGTGCATGGTTTTAGCGTGTACACTTTAATGTGTACAGTTAATGCCTAGAGTTTTAAAAAATTCATTTATAAAAAGTTGTAGAGTTAAGCGTGGAGATCTGCATGTGTAGACTTAAATGTGTAGACTCGATGTTTATTCCTGCCTGGGCTAACACATTTTATTTTTAAAAACTAATTTCAATATGTTTTTACGTTTATTCAATTCACAGAGTTTATAATTCATAATTCTTATGTATGTAAATTCCCTAAGCTTATAAAATCGCCTGGATAATTCCCCCCCCCCCCCTCCCATAAAGAATTTACCTCATTTATCTATGGCCAATAACGAGTTACTAGGGAATACTGGAAAATACATGCACATGTGGATTTATAGTAGTGCAATAAATTCTTTATTTTTCCGAGTATGATATTTACAAGAATTTAACATTTGTTGAGGACTTGGTTTACAGCCTTCAAAAGTGGGTAATTCCCTTTTCCACAGAATCCACTTATATCATCGTCTTCTAAACTATCCACGAATACACCAGCGAGCTTCATACTCATAGCATATTCAGCCTTTTTCTTGATGGAGCTGAAAATATATATTAAAATTAAATCTTTTTAACTTTATTGAAATAAAAACTTGAATCAAATTGTACGTAAAGACTTACGCAACGTTCTCATAGCCAATGACATTCTTCCCTTGGTAGATATATGGGACTTGTTGTTCTTTGTCATAGATTTGTTTCCATGTACGATCTTTTTCATTGGGGCAAGTAAAGGCGTAGCATGTCGTAGTTGACCTATATTTTACAGTATCGACAAATGGTGCGTCGCTACCAACTTTTTTTGCCTTAGCTAAAGTATAGGACATTGCCTTAAAAGTAGTTCCTAGTATTAGCTTGTTTGGTGGAGCACCTTTCGAAATCCAGTATTTCACAATGGAATCCTGTGAAAAGAATTGGTGAGAAATATAGCTTTGTTCTATTAGAGAAATTTTGAATTGTTAAATAAAGTTTCTTAATTCAAAAACTTAAATGTTGTTACTGCATAAAATTAGAAAATAACAAATTAAAAAATTACACAGACACAAAAAAGGCCCGGAACTTTCAACGAGACACATATTTTCTTATGTATACAGAACAAAACATGTGTTCTCCTTGAAACGAGACACATATTTTCTTATGTATACAGAACAAAACATGTGTTCTCCTTGAAACGAGACCATTAATTAATTTCAAGAAAACTTATGAAATTGTGACATGTGTCCTCCTTTATTTACCACAGAATGATATATCAAAATACAACATCATTCTGAAAGATTTAGCTGGGGATTTCAAACACACTTTATTAATGTGAAATGGAATTAGTTTATTATAGACACGGTACACTCTATTACAGTTACATAATTTTGCAAAACTTTCTAAACTGTATGAATACGAACTTAACAGAAAAAAATACAATGTAACACTTTCAGATAGTGCAATTCGAAACTTGAACCCTTAAAAATTTCATATTAATTTTAGATACCAATAAAAAAGTATGATTGGTTATCATGCATATTTAAAAATCACACATGTTACATTTACACAATTCTAAAATTGTCAGGTATAAACCAGATGCATCCGATAAAGTTTAACAATTTATTTTCAATCAGATAAAGGAAATTCTGAAGAGGAGAAACGTTTCAATTTACAAATATTCACCAGGAAATAATTTCAATTATATTAATTGAAAATGAATTGAACGCATATCTGCTTGTGAAAATGTTCAGTTATTTGTTAATGACTAATTACAATTTTGCACTTTTGTCTCAATTTTTAACGGTACTTTCAAATAAATAAAAAATGTTCGCTAATAAATGTACTTACCACATTCAATTTTTGATCCTCCGCATTTTCTTTGGATGAATGGTACAGCGGAGCAAGATGACCAGATTTCAGTATATTTCCATCTGTGTAAAGATCGCCGTGCAGATTGTAAGCTCTTAAATTTATGAAGGTTACATATTTCGATATTCCTTCAATATCATATCTCTTAGCAATTGATTCTATACCTTCAACTGCTAAAGCTAAAAGTAAACCTTTTTCATCGAATTTTTCTTTGAGTGCCTTTAAGAGTAAAACGAAATTCTGCTTATCAGAATCATCTGCATCCTCTTGAGTTAGATATTGCGATTGGAGGTCGATACCATCGAACTTGCGTTTTTCCACGAAGTTCACAATATTCTCAACAAGTTTTTCTCTTAGAATCGGATTAAACAATATTCTAAAGGGTGACAAGAATTAATATGTTCATTTTTATTATCTCATAACTTCTCATAGATGTCAATGATATAGAGTTCTATCTTTAAGCTCGGATGGAAATGGAAAACTTACTTATTTTTATTATTTTTATAAGGACCATCCCAAATGGCATCCTGCATTGCGATGAATGTTTTTAATTGTCTATTTTTGTTTTGATGATCGTTGGTCCCTTGGAACTCATTTTCTTCCGTACGTTCATATTCAGTAGTCATGTGTATAGAAGCATCTTTTTCAATATTAGCCAGACCGAAAAATAAGTTAGTGCAAAGTTTATCATCACTTTGCTCATCTCCTAGATATTCACCGTAACAATTAATGATTTCTGAAAATTAATGATAAGAATTAGTTTTAAAAATTGCAATATGCATTGTTTTTCCTTAACTCTAAATTTATATTTTTGTAGTGAATATAATAACTTGTTTTTGTTTGTAAGATGTTTTGATTATAAGAGAACATTGTAAAACAATGTCAGAATAAAAATTGGTGATTCTATTTTAGAATTGAAGCATCTAAATACAGATTTCATACTTTTCGCCCCCTTTTTTTAAGTATTTATTTTTCTCTTCTGTTTTCAAAAAGCTTCCCCGTTTTCTCGTTGTCTCTGTAATGCAAATTGAATTCTTGGAACCTAATAACAAAATTCATCTATTCCTTGTTAGGAAGTTTATTATTTTTAATGCAAATTTAATTAATGAAATTTAAATTGCTCTATTAAAAAATTATTTTGTTGCAACAAGATTCAAACATTTTGTTAAACATTTTTTTATTTTCTCGTTAGAAAATTGGTCGTTTTAATTTGAAAATTCCTCAAATTCGTCAATTATTAAAATTTGTTATGATGCGCAGTCGTATTTTTAGTAGAAAATAATTCTCCTCAATCGCAAATTAAACTTTTTGGAACAAAATTGAAATAATTTGATCAAGATTTATTTTACTAGTTAAAGATACATTAATGTGGTTAAAAATTTAACTATTTCGTTGCAAACATTTTTGGGTAAAAATAAACTTTCTTAAGTATTTAACAATTTTGTTGAAAATTCATGTTTTTTCAATCAATTTTTTAAACTCAAAATTGAAGTATTCAATATTTGGTTAAAAATTTTTAATTTCAATTATATAATATATTTTGTTTTGAATTCGTCTTTTTTTACATAAAATTATCATTCTTCGTTGAAGATTCAACTACTTGCTCAGAGTTCAAGTATTACATGCGTAATTGAAAAATAATCGTTTCCAGATAAAAAAGGATGGAAAAGGTTTTCAAAATAGTGTGACATCATATAGAAAGGCCCTTAACATGATAGCTATCACTTACTCTGACACTTATTAGTAGTTCCTGACAGCCTCGCTGTATGCTTGCCTGAAGCACCTGAAGCGAACGCCGAGCATATTCCAAGTAAAAGTATTGACTTATACATCTGCAAACAATTAAAATTAAATATAAGAAATATTGAACATGTCTTTTTTTCGATTTCGAAGATCAAGTATTTATTTTTCAAAAAGTGGTCACAACCAATTGAAATTGCTTGGGAAAACCTATCGAGCTAGAAGGCGAAATTAGTTTGGTTATTTATATTAAAAGAATTCTGCACGTGAAAGATAATGCATATATTCTGAAAAACAAAGTTAACGTCATTTTCAACAATAAAAATAAATACTCGAGACCTTAATTTGTCAACGTCTGATATTAATGTATTCAATAAATATTTATTATCAATAAAAAGAGTGTTAAAAACCTATTAAAACTGTAAAAAACAAAAAAATTTTATAGCTATTAGGAAAGTTGAAAAGGATCAGAAGAGAACGGAGTTTAGAAATCTCTTATTCTTATGATGCTGTTCCTTTTTTCTTGAAGTAACAAATCATTAAAACAAAAGCTTTTTTTAAACAGAATATTAAAGGACAAGCTTTAAATTATTAGTGTTGAAAGCATGAAATAATTTAAAGATGATTATAGCATACTCTTAAAATGATTTTCCACCGCAGAAACTATTTCACAACCACTGTATTGAATAAATTGTTTTCGCGAATCAAAACTCAGACATGGAAACTGAAAAAAGTTTTCAACTCAATGTATAAATTCAATTTAGAAACCTTTAAAATTATATATATATATATATATATAATATTTTAAATAAAATGTCTAGACTTACCGGAAGTAGTTGTGCTGCGCTCGACGAGTTTCGGTGAATCTACCCAGGGCAACCTTATAAACCTTCAATTTTATTTGAAAATTGATCTTCGTGTAAATGAGACTAAGTAATCGTACTAGGAAGAATTTTTGAAGCGCTCTCCAAGATAGTCAATCCTATACTCTGTTTAAATGCGCAAGTTAATTTATACTCTATTTTAATGCTGAAAATCACTTAATTTACGACGATATCATAACTGCCGAATTTCTTAAACCTTTGGTAAATATTGCCGTAGTTAGAAAATAGCACCAGTCTTAAATGATAAATAATCTAGAGTAATTATTCATTCATTTATATTCTGAAAACTAACTTTATTTATTCTGGTAATGTCATAAATTTTAGAAAATGATCGCGCCGACTTGTCCCCCCGCCTTTTCAGCTTCGCCTATTTTTCGGGGGTATACTCCAAAACATAACGATCTTATTTAGAGTTGAGATAAAAATTATACTATGAAATGTTAGCATAGCGTTTTTAGAAAAACAAATGAACAGAAGTCCATCGGCTGATTGGTTGAAAGAAATCAGCTTGCCTGCAGAATTTTCTTAACATCGACTCTTTCCAAACCTCCCACCACACGAGGTTTGGTAATATTAACCCATTTGACGCATGTTAGACGTTTACTTAACCCCACGAAATTTTTACAATCCACCGTACAAGAGACTTTCATTAATTTCTTTCGCTGAAAGTTAACTGGAAACTGTTGATAAGCTAATTATTATCTCATCTTCCAACTTGAGGGTAATCATTTTTTGTGTGTAAAAGAAATCTGTAGGTTTGTCCTATAGAAGGTTACCATTTTTATTGTTCATGCAAATTAATAGAAAAAATAATTATCTCAATTTTCTCAAAAAATGGATTCATGTCCGTTTTTTGTTTGTTTTGGTTCGTCTGCTATTGAAACGATGAAATTACAGTTTAGGACAGAAAATAATAATGTTTATAAGTAGGAAAATCGTACGATATAAAATATCGTTTAAACAATTATTGAATATTCTTCAGCTGAATTTTCATTTTTAAATCTTATATTCATTCACACGACATTTCCTATCTCGAATATTGTCAACTTCTAAAAATAAAGCTCAAGTCACAATCAGTAATGATGAAATCATGTAAATATTTATTATTGGCTAATATGATTATAGTTTGATTTTTGATCTTGATGTTTTCAAATCACGCAATTACAATGATTTTTTTTATTATTTCAATTGATGTCATCTTTGAAAATATATTACCTCCAAATTTGTATTTAAAATTTCTTCTCTTATTTTTCGGAAAATATACACATAAGTTACTAAAAAATTGTAATACATATAACGCTTCTTATTCAGAATTAACTTGTGGAATTATTTAAATGTCATCTTTTTTAAGAATTTCACAGAGTGTAGACGTGACATGGAACGTTCATTTTCTTGATTTTGAAATTGAAATTCTTGGTCCAAAGTAAAAAAATATTTAGACAAAATTATTTTATTAGTTAAAGATCTATATTTTTAGTTAAAAATTTAACCATTTTATCAAAAGTTGTCCTTTGGTGTTGTTGAAAATCAATATTTTTTATGTTCGACCTACGATTTTGAAGATCAATTTTTTATTTTTTGACAAAAAGGTCACGATTCATGAACAATACGTAAAAACCTAACGAAACTGTAGGAAAGAGTATTTTGATTATTCATATTGAAAAAGTTCAAAATTACTAAAGCATATGGCACATTTTCAAAAACCAACTAATTTGATTTTTATGGATAAGAATCATCTTATCACTCTCAAAGCTTAACTCAAAGTAAACTTTTTTTACTTTTAGTTAAAAAAATTAAAAAATTTTTATGTTTAAACAAAAAATAAATCTCCTTTTACCTTAGTTTTTGAACTTTTGCTATTTATGTTTTCAATAAATAAATAGTAATGCTGGAAAGAGCCTTAAACCCTTATTAGAACTGTACTTAACAACAAATTTAATACTGCAATTAGTATAGATAAAAATGACCAGAATAGAAAGAAATGTAAAAAACTCTTATTCTTATTATATTTTTCTGCAATATGATCTTGTTCAACTAATTTCAGTTTTATTTGTTCTAATATTAATGATTGGAAATATTTTAATTTCATGAAATGATATAGTTCAACACTTAAAAATTCGGAATCAACTTTTTTCCTAATTCTTCGAAGCAATAAATCATATCAACAGGAATTTTTCAAAACAATACATTTAAACTTAAATTTTAAATCATCAGTATCAAAATTATAAAATAATTTAGAGATGATTATAGTATATTCTTAAAATTATTGTCAACCGAAGAAACTATTTTGCAACTACTACCTAAAAATAAAGTTTAACTCACAATCAGTAATTACAAATTAGGATAACATTAATAATTGGCTAATATGATGGTGGTATGACTTTGTCATCTTGATTATACGCCATCATGCAATTATAAATTATTTATTATTCAATATGTGTGAATTTTCTGATTAGGAATTAATTTGTCAAATTATTTAAGCGTCACCTTTTTCTAGAACTTCACGGAAATTATAAATTACCTGACTACAAAGGAAAATATCGATGTTGAAAACACCGAACCCAAGTTTTAAAATAACATTTTATGCCGTTTTTCAAATATTTTACCCGATGAAACATTTTTTTTAATTTTTAAAAGAAAAAGATCTTAAAAATTGGTTCTTTGTTTTAAAATTGATATGTTACCTAAAAATTCAATTTCCCTCTTGAAAATACAAGTGCTTTGTACCAAATTAGTCTTTTTGAATACAAAATTCAACCATTTTGTAGAAAATTTAAAGTTTAAAATCATTTTTGTAATAGAAATTTAATTATTTCATTTTGGGTAATGAATCACAATTTTTTACTTAAAAATTCCCCGATTGGCTATATAATGTATAGAATTTGCTGAAAATTTAAATAATTAATTGAAAACATACATATTTTGTTAAGATATCGTTCTTTTTCGAGAAAAACTAATATCCTTGAACGATTATTTTTTCTAAATATCAGTTTCAATTACACATGAGTTTTTATCTTAAATCTTGTCAAGGCGTGAAAATAAAAATAACCACAACTAGCTCTCAGTAATTACGAAATTCATAGGCTGTAAACATGAATGTGTCTGATTTATTATTTTTGTCATTCAGTACGTTGCAATAAAAAGTCTTTTAATATTTCAATTTCTATAACCTTTTAAAGAATTATTACGTGTATTTTACATACAAGAATTAATTA